>NW_015160314.1:54770-65689 GCF_001447785.1 Gekko japonicus
CAACATTCCCAAGGATTAAAGCACGGGCATGTCCATCCTTCTCTTTAAACTTTTTAAGTTGATCCGCATTGCCCGTTGGAGCATCCTGGGTTAACACATAACTCGCACTAAGCAACAGCACAAGGTCAGAGAAACCTCAGGGAGGAAAAAAAAATGAATAGAACGGTTTCAAGTTTATTTGATTAATTCATGTATACCCCAACTTTCTCCCCAAAGCGGCTTGTCTGGTTCTCCTCTACTCCGTTTTGGCCTCCCAACCACAACCCCGTGAGGTAGACTAGGCTGACTGGTCCAAGTCCGCCCAGCGAGGTTCCAGGGCACCAGTGGGGACTCGAACCGGGCTCTTGCAGATACTAGTCCCGACCCTCTTAACCACTACCCCACAACATTATTTCTTTATTATTGATCAAGTAATTAATTTATTATTGATTTATACCCCGGGTTTCTTCGCGGGTCAAGGCTGTTCAAACGGTTCCCTCAGGCTCCTGGAAGGTTCTGATTTGGTGTCTAGAACGCAGAAGAGGTGAAGCAAAACGAGAAGGCAGGGACTCGGGGACACCGTCGAGAAGGCCCTGCCTCCTAGCCGCGGAGAATCCCACATCGACGCCCCGGATTCTTATCGGGTTCCTTGGAAGCAAATCCGCCGAAGTCCGGCTAATCAGGCAGACCGCTTGTTAGATGCCTGTTAGATGGTTTAGTATTTAATTTCTTAATTTCTTAATTCAGCAGAGTTTAGCAGAGTAAAAATGAGTCTGAGTCCATGGTAGTTTCAAAATATAAAAGTTTACTAACAACCTATCAAGGGTAGGGTAAACAGGAGGTAAAATAACAAAGAGCTTTATTTCTACATCCTCATGTCTAGATAGACTTCCTTACATGGCTAAGGTCTAATGGAGAGTGATGGAGACTGGAGCTTCTTCTTGCTCAGGGACAAAGAGCCATAAAATGCTAAATAGTAACACTCCATTCCCCAATCAAAACAACAAACTAGATCTGTATCTGGCGGGCTTTCTAACTCTCTAAGCAGATAGGATACAAACAAACATGTGATTCAGAACACAGCATTAACTCAGTAAATACTGAATAGAAGTGTTCTAACTTGTAACTTCCAACACCTTTCTTCACAGGGAAGGTGCTCCATCCCCTTAATAGTTTTCTGCACCTTTTCCAACGCTATAATATCTCTTTTGAAGTGTGGTGACCAGAACTGTACGCAAGATTCCAAATGAAGCCACACCATAGATTTACACAGGGGCATTATGATACTGGCTGATCTGTTTTCAACTCCCTTCTGAATTATCCCCAGAATAGTATCTTCCCTTTTTATTGCAGTTGCACACTGAGTCGACATCTTCAGTGAGTTACCTGCCATGACTCCAAGATCTCTCTCCTGGTCAGGTACCAACAGTTTGGACCCCGTTGTTGGAAAGACTTCGCAGAGCAATTTTTGCACAGTGGAAATGAAGCGTCGCAGACATGTGTGTGTTTTAGCTTATACGAAAAACTTTACTACAAAACAGGGAAGGGTTACATGGAGAGAAAATAATAATATTCTGAATAATTAGTTCTACCTCTTGCTTGTATGTTGCTAACATGCATGTGAGGCAGAGAAAGTTTTCCCCAAAGTTCCACCCCTGTGTACATAATAAACACTATGTTGTTGTTGTTGTTCAGTCACACAGTCGAGTCCGACTCTTCGTGACCCCATGGACCACACCACGCCAGGCCCTCCTGTCTTCCGGCGTGCTCTGGAGTTTGCTTAATTTCATGTTCGTTGCATCGATAACACTGTCTGACCATCTCATCCTTTGCCGTCCCCGTCTTCTTTCACCTTCAATCTTTCCCAGCATCAGGGTCTTCTCCAGGGAGTGCTCCCTTCTCATTGGGTGGCCAAAGTATTTGAGCTTCAGCTTCAGTATCTGGCCTTCCAGGGAACACTTAGGGTCATTACCCAATATATTGATTAGCCAACAGTAAATTTAACGGTCACCTCATTAAGAATAATATGTCTCCCTTTTTGGCAGGAAGATTCTACACAACAGTTAATTGGCACTATGCTAACTAACGTACAGTAGCATGCATTAACAACAGCTTAACCCCTTCATGACTGAAGGAGTGATACTTGCAAAAACTCAACACCCCTTCTCAAATGTTTTATGCTGAAGTCATGAAAGTTAAGCTTCTTGTGCAGGTACTCCAACTTCCCCTTTGCAAGTGTCTTGGTGAGGATGTCAGCAACCATCTCTTCTGAAGGACAATACTTGAGGTTCAGTCAGTCCTTCTTGCTGCATCTCTCCCACGGACTGATATTTGACAGCAATATGCTTGCTTCTCACTTTGATACTTTCACTCTTGGATAGAGCTATGCATGCCTGATTGTCTTCAAACAAGATTACTGGCTTAGGCTCATTCACACCAAAGTCTTTCAGTAGACAGATGAGCCATTCAAATTCACTGCATGCAATTGAAGTAGGTATGTATTTGGCTTCAGTTGTTTATTTGGCAACTAGTGTTTTCCTTTGGCTAGTCTGGCTCTGGGGCAAGTGATGCTCTGTCTTCTTGGTGCTTGGGGGGGGGTCAACAGTGGGAGGGCTTCTAATGTCCTGGCCCCACTGGTGGACCTCCTGATGGCACTGGTATTTCTGGCCACTGTGTGACACAGAGTGTTGGACTGGATGGGCCTTTGGCCTGATCCAACTTTGGCGTCTCTTATGTTCTTATGGCTATCAGGCTGTCTCCATAGAAGAACAGGTAACCCACTGGTTGACTTGTAGTCAGTTTTGTCTTCACCTCAGTCAGAGTCCATATACCCAACCAGTCTTGGGCTGTCACAAGCTGAGATTTTTAGTGTCAAGTCAGCTGTTTTTATGAGGTATCTAGCCAGTCTCTTTACAGAGTTCCAGTCACAATGACTTGGTGAACTTGTCTTTCTGTATAAGATCCCAACAGCTGCAGATATGTCAGGCCTAGACACTGTGCTCAGGTACAGAAGTTTGCCAGTTGCTCTGGTTGCTCTGAAGCAACACTCCATCCTTAAGGTTGAAGTAAGCTGGTTCAAGTGGAGTGCTCACTCCATTAGCATCTTTCATACCCAGGGACTCAGCAAGGTGCATAATTTTGTGTCTTTGGTTCAAGAGGAAACTTCCATTTTCAGTCCTCTCAATTTGTATTCCAGCATAATGGTTTACATCTCCCAGCTGTTTCACTTCTACCTCATTGTTCAGGTTATCAGCAATTTCTTGAGCATCCTCTTTGCTTTGGCAACATAAAAGCAGATCATCAATGTATGTCAGCACATACTGATAATGTCCATCTTTCAGTTTTGTAAATAGGCATGTCTCTGCCTTCCCTTTTTGAAAATCTTGGTTTTGTAGCAGCATAGATAATTTCTCATTCCAAGCCCTGGCAGTTTGTTTCAGTCCATAGATGCTCTTTTTAAGTTTACACAGAAGATTCTCCTTTCCTTGTTCTTGAAAACCATCCGGTCGTTCTATGTGGATCTCTTCAGACAAATCTCCATTGAGGAATGCTGTTTTAATGTCCAGGTGTTCAACATGCATTCTTCTTGATGCTGCAATACTTAAAAGAGTCCTGATGGAGGTGTACTTGACAACAGGTGCAAAAGTTTCAGAAAGTCAGTCCCAGGTCTTTGTGTAAATCCTTTTGCAACTAAACGTGCTTTGTATTTCTCCACACTCCCATCAGCATTATGCTTCACCTTGAATATCCACTTGCAACCAATTGCTTTTCTCTCCTGGGGGTAATTCAGTAAGTGTCCATGTCTGATTCCTTTGCAAGGATTCCAACTCTTCATGGGCAGCCTCTACCCATCTGCCTTTTTCATGTGCAGGCAGTTCAATCATCTCTTTCTAGCACGAGGGTTCACTCATAGGTTGCACGTTTGCACAAAAAGTAAATCTTTGTGGTGGTACCCCTTTATTGCTTCTTTGTGATCGTCTCACAGCAGACTCTGTCTCCTCTGGCCTCACTTGCCCTGCCTCCCCTTCTGACTGTGGGGTCTCTTGTTGACCTGCATGTTGATTGGCAGTCCCAGCAAGCAGCCATCTGGCAACATTACTACAAGAGACTCCATCATCAGCCTCCTGGCTGATTCGTACTGTGGACTCTATTGCTTAGAAGCTTGGTGTAGATTACTTTCATCAATATGCACCACATTGCGCACGTTAACCAAAAACGTTTTTGGATTCATAACTCTGTATCCTTTTCCACCTTAAGCATAAGGAAGGCCTGGAGCAGATCACCACTTCGGACCTCAGGACAAAGGCTTCCTTGCTCCCAACGATTCATGCAAGAAGTAACACTTGGGAAGCCTGGCCACAGAGAACTTGGGTCCCAAATATACAAATTCCACTAGTAGAAAACACCATCAAAGATTGCCAAAACAGTATATTAAACAATTATAAAGTTGGTGGTGTCACAACAACAACGTCATAGGTTCGCTTCTTACACTATGAGCCTTGTGGTCTATTGAAATGGCTGAAATCAGGTTCCACTGACACAGCCGGCAAACTGAAGAAGTCGAAGGAAACGCATCTTCCAAGTATCTAGAACGGGCGTCTTTGCAAAGGCTGTTTGGACAATGTTATGACTATGTGGACTCCTCCTTTCAAGTCACACTGACTACATGGACTTTATGTCTTATCTACATAGGAGGAAATATTAGTATCTTATGCCTTATTATAGTTACAGTATTCACTAATGTTGTTGTTGTGACACCACCAACTTTTTAATTGCTTACTATATTGTCTTGGCAGTCTTTCATGGTGTTTTCTACTAGTGGAATTTGTATATTTGGGACTTCTGTGACGCTACAGAGAACTTGGGGGCCCCGTTGCAGAGCCCGCCTCCCGAGACTCCCGCCAGAGCAGGGGGAAGTGGCAGGCCGATTGGCCAGCCTGCCATTTAGGTGTCCCCAATTCTGTCTGAGCGGTTCGGCCTGCAGCCCCAGGATGGAGCAGAGGCCAGTCTTCTTCCAGAGAGCGCCAAGGGGAGAGACGGTGATGGATGGTCTGTGTGTTTTACAACCGTTTAGCCCGATCAATCTTGTGGACACGCGGCCTGGCTGGGGATGCCTCCGCAGGCTCCCTCCAGCCTCCTCCCTCGCGCAGGGCGAGATCTGCAAAGAGACGGAGCTGGCGGGAGGACTGGAGGGAGGGAAGCTCTTTCGCTAAGAGCCCTGACAAAGCAAAGACGATTTATCTGTCACATAAATGCGGCTTTATTGGTTTTACTGTTTAAACTTTTCACCTCTGCAACTAAATTGGAGGGGGGGGGAGGCCCTTCAGAAGGACATCTCTCGTGCACCGGCTCCTCCATGAATCCAGCCACTGCCTTCTGGGGCAGATTCCAAAACAAAAATATGCAAATACCATTAATTCTTCAAGCTGAAGAGTCGACTGTGCAGGCCCATAAATCAAACCCGACTGCACGCACACCAGAGGGGAGGAAAGAGCTGCAGCTCCCGAATTCAGATGGGGGACAGTAAACGCTGCAGTGCCCTGCGACGTGCTGCGTGACCCACGACTGGAAACCTGGTGCGTGTCAGGGGGACGACAGGCGGGGGCCGGGGAGCCTGTTCCCTCACCCCAGAGCTGGGGCTGGATCTCTGATGGGGAAGGCAGAGAAAGTCCCAGAGAGTTCAATCCTTTTGAGCTTTTGGAGTGTCCTTTAGAGCCCACCCCAACCTAGAAGGAACAAAGTCCTGCAAGCACACACACACCTCCTCCCCGTTGTACCACAGCCAGGTTTTCCTGCACCCTCTTTCAGCAACCCAGTCCCCCGCCAGAGAGCATCTCTGTCTCAAAACCTGAGCAGTTGCAGTGCGGGCAGAGCGGCTCTCTCTGCTGGACCATGGCAATATATATGTGCTATAGGGTGAGGGTCCCCATGGCACCCACCAACACCTTTCCCGGTGCCCACCAAGTGTTCTTAGAAAGGGCCAGGTGCTGCTTTTCTCCAGCAAGGCCTCAGACTAGCTGTGCAGGTCTTTTAAAAATGTTGCTTTGTCAGCAACTGCCACCCCAGCACAAGGGATCTTCACTGTGTGACCGAAGGGAAGCCGCAGCAGCCATTTTGTGGCTGGCTCCGCCTCCTTTGGCAGCCATTTTGTGGCCCCGCCCATCACACTGTGTCAGAATTCCAAAGATGCCCCCCAGGCTCACAGAGGTTAGGGACAGTGAGATATTGAAAAATTGGTATGTAGCAGAGATAAGATAGCCCAGCAGAGCCTGAGTAAAATAATTCAGACTGAGAGTCCATGTGTGATTAAAATATAAAGTTTTTACTAAATTCTAGCATGGGAAAGGGTAACTGGGATGAAAATAACAACAGAGCTAAATCGGCTACATCCTTACACTACAAAGACAAAACTAGAAGAAGAGTTATGGCTTCTCTTCTTGTTCTTCTTCAGAACAGCAAACAAAGATGGGAAGAGAAGCCATAAAATGGTAATACACCTTGACACTTTAGTCCCAATCAAATCCCTAGATCAGGGAGAAAATTCCCGGGCTTTCTACAGCTAAAGAACATTGGTTACATGAGAAACACGTGACTTCCTGTGAGTAATATAAACAAACATTTAGCCCCAGATATACTGAGTGTTTTCAACTTGTAATATCCAACAGGACCCCTGTTACAGGCGAAGCAAGGACACACACGTGGCCCCAATCCAAAGCGGACTCTCCAGAGCCTTGCCTGTCACATGTCCACGATGGACAAAGCAGACACCCCGAGCTTCACCTTCACCCCCAAAGTCCTCAAAAAAACTCTTTCGCTGCTGTTGTGCTGAGGTGGCCGAAGGAAGCTAGAACAAGCTTAAAAAACCCCTTGTGCAGAATAGAATTAGACAAAAAGTTAAGGTCCAGTTTCTGTCTGCTGAACACTCCTCGGATAGGTATTCTTGGAAAAATAGAGTTATGCAGAGATTAAATCATCAGAGCAAAAAGAGTGAGAGATTGAGTCCATGTGTATGTTTGTAAAAAATATAAAAGTTTACTAGAAAACTAACATGGGGAAAAGGTAAACAGGAGACAAAACAACAAAGCACTAGATCCCCACATCTTTACTGCGAAGACGATGCTACAGGAATGACGTCTCTCCTTCTCCAACAAACAGAGAGAGGAAGAGGGCCCCAATATGCTAAATAGCCAATACAACTGATTTCCAATCACAGGGCTAAAGTTCAGGTCATTATAATAAGACCTCCTACAAGATTCCCGGGCTTTTCTCGCTTAGTAAACAGATTGGGGTACAATAAACATGTGACTTTTGGTTGACTAACATAAACAGTTAACTCTATAATAACTGAAGTGTTTTTAACTTGCCAAACCCAACACGCTCTTTCCCAAGGCCTGTGCTCATTTTTGCAAAATCAGCCCTGACATCCTTGCTTGTCCGGAGGAGATCAGGGCACTGCGGGACCTCTCACAGTTCCGCTGGGCCTGCAAGACAGAGCTCTTCCGCCAGGCTTTCAACTAGGAGCCGCCACTACCAACAACAACAACTATTTCGTGGTAACAACGGGGTAACGGGATGGCCCATTATAAAGATCTTGCCACAGTATCGTGATGGATCGGTACCGCTGAATTGGGCTCTTGGGTAATATCTATAGGTCACCATCTTGATTCGATCTGAATGATGAACATCACTGAGCACTTTATTATGGTTAATTGTGGTTGTTTTTATTCTGTTTTTAATGTTTTATATTGGCACATGGTTGCCCTTGTTTGTGAGCCGCCCTGAGCCGTTCGCGGGGTGGGCGGGATAGATAAATAAATATAAATAAATAGTGCCGGGCGCTGGCGCAGTGAGACTTCCCAGAATCAGAGTTGCTGGCTTTGGTCTCCTTTGGAGGGGAAAACTTGGGGGATTGGCGGTGGGGTCTTTGCAACGCGGGCTTCATTTACTACTTCCAAAGAGCAGAAGGGGCAGGGAAGACACCCCCCCCCAGGGGTCATTTCCTGCAGGAGCGCACAGGAGCGGAGCTCCGGCAGTAAAGAGCCCAGAGGGCGGGCACATGCAACAAGCCCCACCCCTTTCTCCCAGCAGCCCTCAGTCAGAGCAAGAAGCAGCCAGGTAAGTTGCAGAGCCCCCCCGGCCCCCCGGTCCAGAACAGTCCCAGTGGCACCTTTAAGACCAAGTTTTATTCAGGTACAAGCTCTCCCTCCTCTGCGAGGACAGATCTGCACCCCCCCCCCCAATAGCTAGCAATCCAAAACAGTGCAGTGGAGCCTGAGCGGTGGGTGTTGCCCTTTGACACACTTCCGGCGATGTCAGGGGGTGTGGCATATGCAAATAAGTTATGCTAATGATTTATGCTAATGAGCTCCTGCACCTCTTTTTCTACGAAATGACCCCTGCGCATCCCCCTTCCCCTGGGAGGCTGGCAGGGAGGACGTGGAGGCCTGACGCTTCCTTCTGCCCACCTCCCCCTTGGAGAGGGACTATGTCGATGGCGTCTTGCTTTGCAGGCAGGAGGCGATGTGAAAAACCTGAGCTTGAGTCCCCGAAGAGCTGCCGCCAGTCAGAGGAGAGGACGGTGATGGCGTCAAGGGGGTGTTTGCCTCGTCAAAAGCTTTTCACAAATCCAAGGGGATAAATGTCGGCCGCTTCATCCTGTTGCACGTGCTTGTTAACCCTTCCAAGTGATCCTGGCAGCCTGGTGAGCTGCAACTTCCTTCCCGAAAGCCACGCCCGAGTCCTCCTCGCTGGGGCTTGTCCCCCGCCGTACTCAATTTCAATCTTTCATAGCATTTCCCACCAATTTTCAGGGAACAGAGATTAGGCTAACCGGCCTGTAACAGCCTGGAGCTGCTCTAGATCTCTTTTTTAATAAGCTGTTGTCATACTTGTTCCCTCCAATCCTGTGGAAAGGAGGCGAAAAATTGTATCTTTCTGGGAGGCAGGTCAACTAGTTCACATCAGAGATTCCCTGAGAACCACTTGCATGCATCTGAACCTGGCGAACCGTTTTTATCCTGCTCGATGGCCCTAGTGCTTCATCTTTTATAACCTACGGTGGGCTCAGCTCTTCAAACACCCTTCTTGAAAACAGGTGGCTTCAGTATGGGCATCGGCCCCGTCTCTTCTGCAGTGAAGACCGGCACACTTCACTCCAGGCTTGCCAATCTCCAGGTGGCACCTGGAGGCTTCCCATTATTACGATTGATCTCCAGATGGTCAGTTCCCCTCGAGAAAAGGACTACTTTGGAAGGTGGACCATACGGCCTTGTACCCCGCGGAGGTCTCTCCCCCCCCCCAAGCCCTGCCCTCCCCAGACTCCCCCCCCCCAATCTCCAGGAATTTCCTAACTCAGAGCTGGCAGAGAGTCAGTCTGGTGTCGTGGTTAGGTGCGCGGACTCTGATTTGGGAGAGCCGGGTTTGTTTCCCCACTCCTCCACTCGCACCTGCTGATGTGACCTTGGGCAAGCCATAGTTCTCTCACGAGCAGTCCTTGAAAAAGAGCAGTTCCTGCCAGAGCTCTCTCAGCCCCACCGACCTCACAGGGTGTCTGTCTGTTGTGGGGAGGGGAAGGGAAAAGGAGTTTGTAGGCTGCTCTGAGACTCCTTTGGGCAGTGAAGGGCGGGGCATAAATCCAATCTCCTCCTCTTCTTCTTCCTCCACTTGCACCTGGCTGGATGACCTTGGGCAAGCCATAGTTCTGATAAGAGCTGTCCTTGAAAAAGAGCCGTTTCTGTCAGAGCTCTCTCAGCCCCACCGACCTCCCAGGGTGTCTGTTGTGGGGAGGGGAAGGGAGAGGAGTTTGTCAGCCGCTCTGAGAGTCCTTTGGGTAGTGAAGTGCGGGGGATAAATCCAATCTCTTCTTCTTCTGCAGTTCTTTTATCCCTGAGGGCAAAGGCTACCTGAGGGCTACTTCTAACCACTCTCGTTTTAAGGCCATGGAGGGGGGGCCACGGGAGGTCGTGCCGTGCCCCGCATCTCCTGCCTCCCAGGAGTGGCCAGGCAGAGAGCCCTCTCCTCAAAGGCGGCTGGGTGATGCTTGCCACGTTAGCCCTGTACAGGGGAGGCTGAGGAGAGCTGGGAACATCCCTCTCCAAAGCCTGCTTGCCGGTCACAGAGGGGAGGGGGTCGTGGCTTCAGGGCGCCGTATTTTCCTCCCCTGCAGAAGGATCCAGGTCTACTCCCCAGCCAGAGGACACACGGTAGGGGGCTTGATGTCCAAGGGGCTCGGGGTCAGTGGAAGGCAGCTCTGCACCACCCTCACCAAAACCTTCTGGGAAACCCTTAACGAGCCTTCCGGGGGCCATAAACTCCCCCAGACGGAAGCAGAAACACTTCAGCTCAGCTTCTGGCGGACAGCGCTGCTTGCCCCCACCCAGGTATAACCAGGGAAAGGAGAAAGAGAGGAAGGATTCAAACTACCTTAAGGCCCGGGAGTGGGGAAACCACCTGACGAGTAGGGTTCCTCTCTCCCTCTCTCCCTCTCATACTTGACATTTTTGTCTCCAGACTGCAGGAGCCAGGGAGTTCTTCCGACTCTGTCACCGGCCTCTGCAGCTCAGCCCCTGCAGCTGATCGCCAGCAGCTGAATTCCAAGCGGGACGACAGCTCGGGCTCAGCTGTTAGCCTGACTGTTCACCGGGATGCCCCCCCCCCTCAAGCCGCCTGTCCTGTCCCGCCAGGGCCTGGAGTGGCTGAGCGCCTCCCTGCAAGGAAGCCGGAGCACGTTGCCCTGCCGCTCTTCGGAGGGTCCTCCTCGTCCCAAGGGCACCTGCGAGGGCCAGGTTCAGGGGCCAGACACAGAGCTCCTGCATGCCATCAGGCCTTACAGCGCAGAATGCCGCAGGCCGGGGTCCAGGGACCACATTGGGCACCTCTGCAAAGAGCAGAGAGAGCTAGAGTTGGCGTCTCTGTCTCCCCCCCACCCCCACGGAACCTCC
>NW_015160314.1:65711-70349 GCF_001447785.1 Gekko japonicus
CCCCCCATGTCACCTGCAGCAAGCTATGCACACCAGCCCCGCTGCTCTTCTGGACCGGGCACAGCTTGTGAGAGAGCCAGACTCCTGTGCCTGCCACCCTGGCCGCCTCTGCTGGACAAGGAGGGCTGTAGACCGTACCCTCCTCTGCTCTCTCCAGGTTTCAGCCGGGGACTTTTTAACCGATATCGATATCATAACCTGCCTTGAGCCGAGAGGAAAGGTGGGGTAGGAACGTTTAAATGTTTTTAAGGGGAGGGGCAGTGTGGCTCAGTGGCAGAGCCTCTGCTTTGCGTACAGGAGGTCCCAGGTTCAGTCCCCGGCCTCTCCAGTTCAAAAGAATCTGATGTTAGATGATGTGAAAGACCTCCACTGGAGACCCTGGAGAGCTGCTGCCAGGCGGAGTAGACAATACTGCCCTCGATGGACTGGTAGCCTGAGTCAGATACATAAATACATCAAGCCAATCAGTCCATCAGTGCAAAGGAGTGACAGCCACGTTTAGATGCGAGGCACTGGGTGGGGAGGCGGGTGTCCCCTTCACTCTCCTCCTCCTCCCCCCTTAAGCCCCATTGAGGCAGGCCAGCCGGTGGGCCAATCAGCAGCTCCTCTGGCATCACCCCGGGGCTCTCCCCCTGCCCCCCGCAACCCATCGTCTTGCCAAATCACAGACGCCGCGGTCGGTCCTGGGGGCGCCCCCAAAAGTCCTGCTCCTTCCACGGCCTCGCTCTGGCAGAAGGAACCAAGGATGACTTGCAGCACCAAGTGGCCTCTGTTGGGTGATAGTGAGATATTGAAAAAATGGTATTTAGCAGAGATAAGACAGCCCAGCAGAGCCAGAGTAAAATAATTCAGACTGAGAGTCCATGTGTGATTAAAATATAAAGTTTTTACTAAATTCTAGCATGGGGAAGGGTAACAACGGAGCAAAATCGGCCACATCCTTACTCTACAAAGACAAAACTAGAAGAGAGGAGAGAGTATGGCTACTTTTTTTGTTTCTTCAGAACACCAAACAAAGACGGGAAGAGAAGCCATAAAATGTTAATACACCTTGACACTTTAGTCCCAATCAAATCCCTGGATCAGGGGGAAAATTCCCGGGCTTCCTACAGCTAAAGAGCATTGGTTACATGAGAAACATGTGACTTCCTGTGAGCAACATAAACAAACATTTAACCCCAGATGTACTGAGTGTTTTCAACTGGGGGCGCCCCCAAAAGTCCTGCTCCTTCCACGGCCTCGCTCTGGCAGGAGGAACCGAGGATGACTTGCAGGACCAAGGGGCCTCTCTGCTCCTTACTTGGCACCGCCCGCAGAGCCCAAAGGGCTCACAGTCCTCCTCCGCTCCTGTCACTTCCCCTGCCTTTGCCACTCAGCAGAGGCACTGCACATGTTTAATGCACCTTCTCGTGATCCAGAAGGTGGAGGAGGGGGAGGCGCCTTCGAGAAAACCGTCAGCCACGTCCTCGAAGCGGCGGAGTCCACGCTGGTGGCGTACGCAGGTGCGAGCACAGCAGTGGACTCTTGGGGAGTGCCCGCCGACGGCCAGCGTGGGCAACCCCTGTTCCCGCCCTGCATGCTCCCGGTGCCAAGTTTCTTCTGTTTGCCCACGGAGGGTGGGGTGGAGGAGGAAGTGGTGACCTCTCACTCACCCCGGCCCGGCCCGTCTGTGGTGGAGCTGCCACCTCCCCGTGAACTCGCAGAGACTCTTGGAGGAACTTCACCTTGCCTTGAACTTGCTCCCTGCTCTCCGGTGCACCGTCACGTAGCCTCGCGCCGCCGCGCAGCTATCAGCTCTGCAAACACGAGCGTGGGGGGGGGGGTTGGCCGAGTCTCAGAAATGTCCGCAGAGCACGAGCGGATGACGTGTGCTGGGGGAACCCCAGGAAGGCAGCTCCTGTTCAGCCTTGTGGAACAGAACCGACTGGCGCAGGTGTGGCCGCACAGCCTAGCAGAGCTCCGCTGCGAGAGCCAACAGAAGGGGCTGACGGCCTACCGAACACACGTTGCAAAAACCACCCGGACACCTCTTTGGTGTAGCCAGTCTGGCGTGGTGGTTAAGTGCGCGGACTCTGATCTGGGAGAACCGGGTCTGATTCCCCATTTGTTGTGGTTTTGGAAAATAAAACTTGTAATTCAGCAGAGTTAGAATAGCTTAGTGTAATACCCAACACCATTCCTCCACTTGCACCTGCTGGATGAACTTGGGCAAGCCATAGTCCTGGCACATCCGTTCTCTCAAGAGCAGTTTCTGTCAGAGCTCTCTCAGCCCCTCCTACCTTACAGGGTGTCTGTTGTGGGTAGGGGAAGGGAAAGGAGTTTGGAGCCACTCTGAGACTCCTTTGGGTAGTGAAGGGCGGGATATAAATCCTCTCCTGTCTCCTCCTCCTCCTCCTCTTCTTCCTCTCTCTCCCTCTGAGAGGGCCACTTCCCGGCTGCACACAGAAGGCTGCCTCTGGGGTCAAGCCGGGCACAATAGCAACAGACCCCTTGGCTTGAACCCAACCTCAGCCCAACTGTCCATCAAGTGTGTTTCTGCAGGCAGGACCCCTTGGGCCCCGGGAGCTGAGGAGAAGAACATCTGGGGCAGGGGGCGGGGGGGGGGAAGAGAAAGGCCAGCAAAAGCAAGCACGGCCGGGGGGGGGGGCTGGACGCAAGTCCAGCGGCATCTTAGAGAGCGAATAACACAAGAGTCGCAGCCTCAAAATGACCAAAACTTGTTCGGATGCAGTCTCCACGAAACGAACAGACATTTCGGAGAAGTTCGTCAACAATTACCACGAATTTTTAGGGACCTCCTTTGCACTTTATATATGTTTATTATATGGATGCAAGAATTATTGTTGTAATTATTCCAATTTTGTGTGTGTAATGCTTCCTTTCAGCATCTTAGAGAGCGGCACAAGGCTTTCCGGTATGAGCGTCCCAGAGTCCAAGTTCCCTTCAGCAAAGGTTATCATGTGATTGCGAGATGAACGGAGTCGGGGGGGGGGGAAGAGCCCGGGATGAAAGCAAGCCGGGGGGGGGGGGGGCGCAAAAGCCTGGGTAGTCTGGGTTTTCTGGGCCACAGAAGATCTTGCAGCAGGAACCTGGTAGGCCAGGTGAGGAGCCGTGAGACCAGACGGTTACAGGCTTGCCCGTCTTCCGAGCCTCTTCCCCAACAAGGGGACTTCCGTTACCGTGTCAGGAAACTGCCGGGTCTCAGTGTTCTGCCATGGAATGCTAGGCTGGCAAGGAACCAGACCTGCACTAACACCCTGATCTGGCAGGCAGTCCGACCTCTCTGTGTGAGCAACAGAACGGGGCCTGCCGCTACAACGGCGGGCGCGATCCAGCAGTCGGGGAGGAGCCCTTGCTACGGCCTGTTGCACACAGCCTTCCTCACCAGCTAATCTGGCCGTCTCCCAGTGGGGAACATATTGTGCATCTTGTGTGGGGCCCTCGAGGCAGGACGGGATGCGTTCCTGTAGCACCCAATCCTCTTCTCTGCCCAGGAAGCTCCCTGGGTGTGTTGATCATGTCAGTCCTGGCAGACGGCTAGCCTCTGTGTGGACAGAGCGCTGGACTTGGGGGGCCTTCGGTCTGCTCCAGCAGGCCTCTTCTGGTGTTCTCATCCAGGTCCCTTCATTTACAGCGGGGGAGCTCCAAAATCCATACCCAGGCTTGGCCCTCTGGTTCAACTCAGGATTGCACGGCCGCCTGAAAACTAGGGGCCTGACTCAGGTAATAACTAGCCCTTCATGTGTGATGCCCTGACCTGGATAGCTTGGGCTAGCCCGACCTTGTCAGCTCGTGGAAGCCAAGCATGGTTGGCCCTGGTTAGTACTTAGATGGGCGACCACCAAGGAAGTCCAGGGTTGCTACGCAGAGGCAGGCAAGGGCAAAGCCACCTCTGGACATCTCTTGCCTTGAGAACCCCAAGAGGAGTCGCCATAAGTTGGCTGCGACTTGACAGGACTTGCTCCCACTGTTGCCCCCCCCCCCAAGCACCAAGATTACAGACTGAGAGCTCCTATCTATCTATACCTTGTGGCTAAAAGTTGTCACACGGGCCGGAAAGAAACACGCAAGCCAGGTGTGTGCAGCACAGGGCTCCTTTTCACTCTCCCTCCCTCCCTCCAAACGTGTTCCTGCTTGGCTGTAGAAAGCAGCTCCCCATTCCCCTACGCAGGATCCAGGGTTTCCCCAGAGCCTCCCACATTAACACCAGGCTCACCAGAGATCTCAAGTGCTTTTCACACATCAAATGCGAACTTGGGATTCAATCTGGCACCCAGATCACTTTCAGGAAGGGTGGGACACAGGGGCCTTTTCGTAGAAAAAGAGGTGCACAGGCTCATTAGCATAACTCATTAGCATCACTTATTTGCATACGCCACACACCCTGACATCACCGGAGGCACCACTGGACTGTTTTGGATCGCTAGCTATTGGGGGGGGGGAAACGTGCAGATCTGTCCTCGCAGAGGAGGGAGAGCTTGTACCTGAATAATACTTGGTCTTAAAGGTGCCACTGGACTGTTTTGGACCGGGGGGCCGGGGGGGGGGAAACGTGCAGATCTGTCCTCGCAGAGGAGGGAGAGCTTGTACCTGAATAATACTTGGTCTTAAAGGTGCCACTGGACTGTTTTGGACCGG
>NW_015160314.1:70499-102252 GCF_001447785.1 Gekko japonicus
CCGGCAGGACTCCCCGGGCAGGGCTCTTTTTGTAGCAGGAACTCCTTTGCATCTTAGGCGACACACCCCTAATGTAGCCAATCCTCCAAGAGCTTACAGTAGCCCCTGTAAGAAGAGCTCTGTAAGCTCTTAGAGGATTGGCTACATTAGGGGCTTGTTGCCTAAGATGCACAGGAGTCCCTGCTACAAAAAGAGCCCCGGACTCCACCCTCTGAAGCAGCCCTTTTCTCTGGGGGGGGGGGACTGATTGCTGTAGTCTGGAGGTGAGTTGTCATTCCAGGAGACCTCCGGCCCCGCCTGGAGGCTGGCCACCCGAACCACGGTCCCAGCTGTGGGACCCACAGAGGCCCCAGAAAGAACTTCCTCAGGCCTCACAAAGCGCCCTCGACTGCGGAGCTCCGGGAGCGGCCACCCAGAGGAGTTTCAGCCGGAGCCACGTGAGCCACGGCAAAGCACGTAACCCCGACCCTGCATCCGCCAGGGCTTGTTGCAGCCACCGCCAGCGCAGAGGGCTGCCTTTGGCACCCACAGCCATAGCAGGATTTATGGCTGTTTGCTGCAGATTAAGACCGAAGCTGAGGCAAGAGGCTCGGCCTGCCGGGATGTCGCTCTGACCCCTGGATGGCCCCGCGGCACTTTCCTGTGTTCTTGGAAACTATTTCCGAGGCTGTGCATCAAGACGCCCCGGCCAGGAGGCCAAGCATCTGCTCGAGTCCACGCTCGGGATGGAAGTGCTTAGTGAGCAACTGCAGGCGACCGGCAGTTAGACTCCCATCCTGCATCGAGGACAATCTGTTTGGCAGCAATAGACTTACGGCTTGAAGCAGCCATCGCAGGGAAGAAGGCAAGCTTTCGGGCACCGGCCGGACCGCCCTTACAGGAAGCAAGGAGGCGGCCCAGACCTGATGGGGGTGGGGGAGCCCCTGCTGTGGCATGGCGGTTAGAGCGCCAGACTAAGACAGGGTCCAAATCGAAGTGAGTGTCCAGGCGCTCTGCAAGTGTGCCCCTGGGACAGCTCTCTGGTGGTGCAACTGGCCCCAGGCCTTTTGCACCGAAGAGGACGAGTCTCACCCTTTCCCAAGCACCTGCGTGCTCCGCTCCGCGGTGGTTGCCCCAGCCCAACAAGAGGGAGGAGTGGATCTGTGGGGGTTGCGCGGCAGCAGTGGCAGGTGCTCCAGGAGCTGGGGACGGTCTGTGCATGCCCAAAGAGACCCGCTCCCTGCCTTCCTGACCAGTTCTGCCCCACCGCTCTGGAGCTGAAGAAGAGAAGATATTGGATTTATACCCCATGGCCCTTCACTACCCAAAGGAGTCTCAGAGCGCCTTACAAACTCCTCCCCCTCCCCCTCCCCACAACAGACACCCTGTGAGGTCGGTGGGGCTGAGAGAGCTCTGACAGAAATGGCTCTTTTTCAAGAACAGCTCTGACAGAACTATGGCTTGCCCAAGGCCATCCAGCAGGTGCAAGTGGAGGAGTGGGGAATCCGACCCGGCTCTCCCAGATTAGAGTCCGTGCACTTAACCACCACACCAAACTGGCTCTCGAGGGAGATAACGTGTCCCCCTTCCCCATGACAGACACGACCGGTGTTTCATGTGCCGCTGGAGGCCAAGACAAGAACCACAGGAGAATCCAGTCAGGCACCTTCAAGACCGACAAGGTTTTATTCAAGGTACGAGCTTTTGTGTGCACGGCCACTTCCTCCGTTTCTATCTGAGGAAGATAGAAAACTCGTACCTCGAATAAAACTCTGTCAGTCTCGAAGGTGCCCCGGGCTCTAAATTTGTTCTCCTGCTTCAGGCCAACACCGCCCGCGACCCCTCCGGGATCTATCCTCACAGGAGAATCCACCCTGCAGAGGAGGCACATGGAGCCACACTGGCTGGGCTTGGGCTGTGGTCTGCAGCCGAGCAGAGGTGTTCCAAGAAAGGCGTGCGCAGGACTGCATCACGCCATTTACTCACAGCATTTAAAACTTTGTTTGCTATTGTCTGGGACATGGAGCGGGCTGTGCAGCCCTCCCCCCCCCCCCCCGACCCCCCCCAGTCTTAGCATCAGATGTTTCTAAATGGGGGCAGGGATGAGTTCCTCTGGGGTTTTTTTGGAGTAAAAACCCTTTGGAGGTCATGAACTTTTTAAAACAAACAGAGCTGAGGTCATTGTTAGTGGGAAGGAGACAACAAGTTAAGCACGGGCCAGGATGGGGGGGGGGCGCTCTTAAAAGCGAATGCAAGACCTCATTAATCATGGGGGGGGGGTGAAGGAGCTGGGAAAGTCAGGAAGACGGGCTGCGCAGATCCAGCCTGCGCCAGGCCAGCCCCTTGTTCCCACCCAACTGCTTGGGGGCTCAGCACCGCGGGCAGCATCCTGTCCTGGGACGAGGAAGAGCTGGGGGCCTCTGGGGTCCCGGGAAGGGACCATCTGGTGCCTCCAGGTCAAAGGCGCTACTGGACCCGGCTCCTGTACACTCCAGTTGGCAAACGCGGGCTTTTGGGTCCTGGGGGAAGGGCCTCCGGTTGCAGCCAGCAGACCTTTCTCCGTCATGGGTCCTACCCATCAGAGCAGCCTCACGCTTATGCCAAGCTACAGAAGGTGTTGCACAGAATGGCCAGGGAGGGCATTTGTATGAAAGGAAGCAGAGCCATGGTTTATGGCACTCTTTATGGGACACGCAATCTTGTTTTTACGGCACTGTTTTCTAGCATTGTAATCTAGTCTCGTTGCATCATTTGCTACATGCCTTACACTGTTTTATAGCGTTGTTTTTAAATTTTGTAACCTGCCTGGAGTCACAGCAAAAAGGCAGACTGTAAATAAAGTCAGGGAGTAGAACTGCCAGCACGTTTTGGAAAACTTTCCTACGAGAAGCTGCCCAGGTGGAGGTGGCTCTGTCTAGACCAGGGGTCCCCAACATGCCAGCCGTGGGCACCGTGGAGCCTGATGCCAGCCAAATGCTTTCAGAAAAGGGGCGGGGCCAAGTGGGGCTTCCGACTGGCCACTCGGGATCTGATGGGCTGTGCGGGTTTTTTTTTAAAAGTTGCTTCAGCGGCAGCTGCCGCCACAGCCCCAGGGATCTTCACCGCATGTCTGAAGGCGAGCTGTGTGTACGCAAGGCAATTATCTTAAGCAATATATTAATTTTAAAAGGCATCTTGTTAAACAGAGCTTCTGCCGGAAATGTTGAAGACTTACTTTTAGGGTTATGCATGACTCTATTTCCTGACACTTTGTGGATGGCTCCTGATGTCTCGCGGCAGCCATTTTGTGGTCGGCGTCTCCTCCTGTGGCCGCGGTTTCACCCCCCACCCTGTGCCAGAATTCCAAAGGTGCCCGGAAGCTCAAAAAGGTTGGGGACGGTAGTGGCGGATGAAAGACTGGACTGATTTCCACATGGGAGAAACCAATGGGCAGAAGAGTCCATGCCTCAGAGGATGCGCTGCGACTCCCTCCAAGGGTTCCAGGCCTCTCGATCGACATGCCTCAGCTACGCCTCCCCTAATCTATCCGCTTCCAGGAGAAGCTAAAGGACGAATTCCTGAAGAATACAAATAATAAATTCCAACGATAATAAATAATAATAAATCAAGTAATAAACTCCAACCATCACCCTTGGCAAAAAAGAGGCATAATCAAAACATCAGTTGACTGTGCAAGATGGATATGTGAACCGCACTTTCTCAATGACGAACTAAACCATCTAAACCACTCACTCCAAGCAAATGGCTACTCCAAGAATGAAATCAGAAGAGCGATTAAACCAAAGGTAACACAAACAACTGAGGGAAAACAGTCTCCCACAGGAAAAGTGTTTTTGCCATATATCAAAGGAATCACTGATCAGATGGGAAAACTTATGAAAAACACAACCTACAAACAGTATTCAAACCCACCAGAAAAATACAACAGATGCTACGATCAGCAAAAGACAGAAGAGACCCCCTCACTTCTGCAGGAGCATACCACATACCATGCAGTTGTGGATAGGTTTACATCAGGACCATGCAGCATAGCATTCAGACAAGAATAAAAGAACATGAAAGACACTGCAGACTGGGCCAACCTGAAAAATCAGCAGTGACTGATCATAGCCTAACTGAAACAGGACACAGTATCTTATTCCAAGACACTGAAAGGCTGGACAACACATCCAATTACCATGTCAGATTACACAGGGAAGCCATTGAAATTCATAAACATAAACACCATTTCAACAGGAAAGAAGAGAGTTTAAAAATAAATAGGGCATGGTTTCCTGTCCTGAAAAACACAAAAGGCTCTACATCTGACAATAGCACTACAGATAAGATAGGATTTCAACAGCCCATCCATATACAAAAGAACCTCCTCAGGAAAGCTCCTGAGCATGTCACAGCCTGGGGAATCTATCCCGGAGCCAGATAGACTAGGGGAGGCGTAGCTGAGGCATATCGATTGAGAGGTTTGGAACCCTTGGAGAGAGTCGCAGCACATCCTCTGGGGTGGGGGCTATTCTGCCCATTGCTTTCTCCCATGTGGAAATCAGTCCAGTCTTTCAAGATAATGACTCAACCCTACCCCACCTTCCTGAGTAGATATAAATTACCTGCCTACCATTTTTCTTTCTCACCTTGACACAGAGAGCACTCCCGTCTCTCTGTGTTATACCTCTGAGGATGCCAGTCACAGCTGCTGGCGAAACGTCAGGCCCTACAATGCCGAGACCATGGCCACGCAGCCCGGAAAATCTACAACAACCAACACAAATAATGATTCCCCGGGACACACAGAAAAAACAGAGGGACCCTTTACAATCCAGGCCATCCCACTACCACTCTGAGGCCCGACATAGACAACGGCAGAACCGCTTCCTTTGCTTATGGGAAATAGTTCATTTTTTTTTTTTTTTGCAGGAAACAGTACCAGTCCAAAGGACCACTCTATCGTCATGAAAAATACACTAGTCCTTATGTATGGAAAGTGCATTAATCCGAAGAAGAAGAAGAAGAAGAAGAAGAAGAGATTGGATTTAAACCCCATGGCCCTTCACTACCCAAAGGAGTCTCAGAAGGGTTTACAAACTTCTTTCCCTCCCCCTCCCCACAACAGACGCCCTGTGAGGGAGGTGGGGCTGAGAGAGCTCTGACGGAGACTGCTCTTTTTCAAGGACAGCTCTGACAGAACTATGGATTGCCCAAGGTCATCCAGCAGCTGCAAGTGGAGGAGTGGGGAATCAAACCCGGTTCTCCCAGATTAGAGTCTGTGCACTGAACCACTACGCCAAACTGGCTCAAGGATCCTAACAGAGGAACTAAGGCCCACTATGAACCGGTTTTCAGAACCAGTCTCTTGATAGGTCAACATGAACACGTGAAGCTGCCTTACACGGAATCAGACGACCCCCTCGGTCCATCAAGGTCAGGATTGTCCACTCAGACTGGCAGCAAGCGGCTCTCCAGGGTCTCAGTCAGAGGTCCTTCCCACCACCTCCTGCCTGGTCCTCCGAACTGGAGATGCCGCCAGGGAATGAACCTGGGACCTTCCTCATGCCAAGCAGAGCCTCTCTTCCACTGAGCCTCGGCCCCTCCATGGTGACCTGGTCATGGGTTCAAAGGGGCTTCGGGGAGAACTGAAAGCACAGTATTAAGGCCCCAAGCTCAAAACCGCGATATGGTGTGAAGAAGAAGAAGAAGAGATGGGATTTATACCCCGCCCTTCACTACCCAAAGGTGTCTCAGAGCGGCTCACAAACTCCTCGGCTTACAAACTCCTTTCCCTTCCCCTCCCCACAACAGACGCCCTGCGAGGCGGGTGGGGCTGAGAGAGCTCTTGACAGAAATGGCTCTTTTTCAAGAACAGCTCTTATCAGAACTACGCTTGCCCAAGGTCATCCAGCCAGGTGCAAGTGGAGGAGGAGGAGTGGGGGAATCAAACCCGGTTCTCCCAGATTAGAGTCTGCGCACTGAACCATGACATCAAACTGGCAGATTGGGGAAAACGTTTTAAGGAAACTTTTGATATGGGGGTGCTGAAAGAAACCCTTTTTGTGCAAGTACTGGCACCTGGCATTTAGGTGTATTGGTACTCACACTTTCCGAGCCACCAGCTAGCCGCTTGAAGACCAAGAAGGGAGGTAAGGGGAAAAGAAGAAACTTTAGTGGTGGCATGCTGGGTTTTATTTGTTATTTATTTATTCATTCAAATTCATACCCCGCCCTCCCAGCCCAAGGCCGGCTCGGGCTGATTCTGCTCCTCTAGCGGAGAAGCTGACAAGCTGCTGCCTGCTAGCCAAACGGGGCCCGATGAAGACTCTCATGCGAGGCCCCTTCTGGGGGGACCCTTCAAGGTCCACTGACCCTGCCTGCAGGGATGGGAAGTGCTTTCCTCGAGAGCTGAAGACTGTGTCACCTCGAACCGCTGGAGAACGATCTACTTCAAGTCTCCCTGAGCCAAACGTGATGAGCACGCTAGGGAAGAGGGCCACCACACCACTTCGTTAGGGCAGAAATCACATGAAGCCGACCTTTGAGTCACACAAGAGGTTTCTTCGAGTTACAAG
The DNA here is from genome assembly GCF_001447785.1 of Gekko japonicus. NCBI lineage: Eukaryota > Metazoa > Chordata > Lepidosauria > Squamata > Gekkonidae > Gekko > Gekko japonicus. Next base: position 77,036 of record NW_015160314.1, read on the forward strand.
GCTGGCTGCTGCATTCTGAACCAACTGATGCCACCATACAGTCTCCAAGGGCAGCCCCACATAAAGAACTTTACGGTACTCTATCCGTGACGTTATCAAGGCATCTATAACCATGGCCAGATCTGCTTCCTCCAAAGAAGGACATAGCCGGCAAACTGAAGAGATGCAGACACAGAGAAAAGTGACCTCAGTACAAGCTGCTAGTACAAGTGAAGGCCTGTGTCCTGTCCCCTCCCTCAGTCTTCAGGAGGTCACCATAGATTTAGTCACACAGGTCAGGACACACACTCCTCCTCCTCCTCCTCCTCCTCCTTTCTCACACACAAAGAAGAAGCACATTTTCTCTCCATCTTTGCACAGTGGATGCAGGGGCACTCTTCCCTGTATCCACATCCATCCTAGGTAGTTAGAGGAGATTCTTTCCCTGTCTCTCATCTATACTGTCTAGAATGGAGTTCCATATAACAAAGAACTCTTATTACTTTTGAATCCGACTACTAGCTCTGTGTAACTCTGTAAGTCTGCCAGCACGCTCAGCACCAAAGCTCTGCTGTGTGGAAATGCCTCCTGCACTCTGCTACATTAATAGTGATTCCTGGCTCTACTAAAACCAGAGAATCCAACAGAAGCCGCCCTCAGCGTTAGTCAGATCTCATCCCCAGGATGGGACCACAGAAAAGGTGGTTCACAAGCCAGTTTCCCTCCTCCCAGGAGTTACGAGTCCGAAGGTCTTCTGCACACCTTCACAGGTCCCAGGAGGGAAGATTTTGCTTGAGGATGAAGAGAAGCATCCTGCCAGTAAGAAGGTTCAGCGATGGAGCCCCCTGCCTGGGACGGGGGTCGGTCCTCCGTGGCTGAAAGTCTTCAAGCAGAGGCTAGGCAGCCATCTCCTGGGGAAGCTCTCAGCTGGGATTTCAAGCATTGAGCAGGAAGTTGGACTATGTGAACTTTTTTACTTACTAATTGAAACATGTCTATCCCCCCTCTCCTCTTGGTTCAAGGTGACTTCTTGATCGTTAAAAATGACAAGGTCCCTTCCAGTGTTCCCTCTAAGCTGAATTAGTGTGAGCTAGCCCACAGTTTTTTAGCCTCCGGTTCACAGATTTTCGTCTTCCCTCAGGAAGGGTGGCTCCAGAGCAAACTGATTTAAGCAGTAGCCAAATTGCTTGATCACAACTTTAACTGGCAGAGACTGAACAAGAGAGAGATCTTGGAGTCGTAGTAGATAACTCACTGAAAATGTCGAGACAGTGTGTGACTGCAATAAAAAGAGGCCAATGCTATGCTGGGGATTATTAGGAAGGGTATTGAAAACAGATCAGCCAATATCATAATGCCCCTCTATAAATCAATGGTGAGACCTCATTTGGAATACTGTGTGCAGTTCTAGTCACCACACCTTAAAAAGGATATTATAGCTTTGGAAAAAGTGCAGAAAAGGGCAACTCAAATGATAAAAGGGTTGGAACACTTTCCCTATGAGGAAAGGTTAAAGCGCTTAGGGCTCTTTAGCTTGGAGAAACGACGACTGAGGGGTGACATGATTGAGGTTTATAAGATTATGCATGGGATAGAGCAGGTAGAGAAAGAGGTACTTTTCTCCCTTTCTCACAATACAAGAACTCCTTGTGGGCACTCCATGAAATTGCTGAGCGGTCGGGTTAGAACGGATAAAAGGAAGTCCTTCTTCACCCAAAGAGTGATTAACACTTGGAATTCACTGCCACAGGAAGTGGTGGCGGCTACAAGCATGGACGGTTTCAAGAGGGAATTATATAAGCATATGGAGCAGAGGTCCATCAGTGGCCATTAGCCACAAGGTATAAATAGGAACTTTCCGTCTGGGGCAGGTGATGCTCTGTCTTCTTGGTGCTTGTGGGGGGGCAACAGTGGGAGGGCTCCTAGTGTCCCTGGCCGCACTGCTGGACCTCCTGATGGCACCTGGTATTTTTGGCCACTGTGTGACTCAGAGTGTTGGACTGGATGGGCCTTAGGCCTGATCCAATACTGGCGTCTCTTATGTTCTTATGTAATGCCAGTCGCTCACAAAGTAGAATGTTTGCTCACAAGACCCCACAGCTTAGGGGGAGCACGGGTCCCTTCCAAGCCGAGCACTCTTTGACTTCGGCCCCTCCTGCCTGCTTTGGGGCAGGTGAGCTCATCGGCTTCCCCCCTCTTGTCTGCCATTCCTCCTCCTCTGTGCTTGGGCCACCTGGCTTCTGCATTTGCCGGGCCTCGCTCCATCCACCTGACCTGATGAATTATGACCCAGCCTTTGGAACTTCGAAGCCCCGCCAGCCCTCCCATTTGGAACCGGTGCGCTCTTCATCTAGGATTCCTGGCCAGGAAGCTCCACCTTCTCATCAGCCACTCCATCCTCCTAAGGTTCCCCTCCATGGCCCTTATCCTGCACAGGATCTGTTCACGCCCAGAGGAGTGAGTGGGCCGGAACGTATAAGAAAATCCTCCCTGTATGCGGATGACGAACGGCCACGCTGCTCTTGGACCGTTGCAGTCGCTCTTCTAACAAACCTGACTCTTCAGGCGCTTCCTCTCAACATTTCTCCAGTAGGGAACTGAAAACACATGGGTTTCTGGCTCTCCCACTCTCTGCCAAATACCACGCTAATTCTGAAAAGACTTTTTTCATTAGGTGATCTATACACAAGGGCTGCAGATTACAAAAGCAGAAAATTAAATTGTAAACTGTACGGCGATGCCTCGAAGAGAGGAGGAGGAGGAGGAGGAGAGAGCGATTGCATGGAGGCGAGTAATCAGAGACGCGGATCACACCCCCTCGCCCGCTCTGCGCCCGACCCGTGCGCGGGGAATGAGCGCCAGAGAAGGCTCCGAGGGTTGCACAATCCAGAAACCGCCGAGGATGGCCTAGATCCTTATCGCTTTCGAACTGGAACTCAGCCTTAAACTAGAGTTCCCAGAGTTCACTTCATTTTGGAAGGAGGAAGGGGCTTTAAAGGGAACCAAGGAGGTTGACTTCTTGCTCCCCCCCCCACCTAGCTGCATGTCCCACAAGCGTTCTGGGTCCAGTGGCAAAGGGGCTCGTCCAGGTTAAATGCAGGCCTTGGCGTTCCAGTCCAACATCTCTCAAGGAAAAAAGGCTGTTGCCGCAGAAGCCTATTCCCCGAGATCACTTCCTTCTCACCCCGTCCCCATCCCCTCGATTATTTTAGGCTCCCCCGCCCCACCCTGCTGACCTTCTCTCCCCGCCCTTCGTGGCCTCTACCCAGCATTCACCTCCCTTGAGCTTCGCTTTCAGGTTCTTGAGGGCCAAATGAGGACACCTTTGCAAGACCCTAATGCAAATTACAGGACCCAAACGAATCAGCCAAAGGACTGTTAGTCTGCCTGAGGGAGCCACCGTGTACTACAAGCAGAACCTCCTTCCAGGACGCATGGACGGCTTTAAATGGATATCGGGCAGATTCATGGAGTACGGGTCTATCAATGGCTACTAGCCATCGTGACTAAAGGGAACCTCCATGTTCAGAGGCACTAAACCTCTGAACCCCAGAGCCAGGAGGCAACATGAGGGGAAGGCCTCGGCCTCCATCTGCCGTGTTGCTGGCCCTCTGGGGGAACTGGTTGGGCGCTGAGGGAGGAAGGATGGTGGACGACATGGACCCTCCGTGGTCTGATCCAGCAGGGTTCTTCTCATGTCCTTTTGAGACAGGCTGATTTTTTTGTAGTGAACCCAGTGTTGGGGGGAGGGGTCTTGAACAGCGGTCAAGGAAGCACCCACTCTCTCCAGCTGCACCACCAGACCCCTGGCAAAGCCGCAGAAGGTCCTTGGCAGTGTTCCCTCTAAACTGAGTTAGTGTGAGGTTTTTAGCCTCCGGTTCACACATTCTTGTCTCGGCTCAGGGAGGATGGCTCCAGAGCGAACTGATTTGTGCAGGAGCCGAATCGCCGGCTCACAACTTTAATGCCAGTGGCTCACAAAGTAGGATTTCTGCTCACGAGACTCCACAGCTTAGAGGGAGCATTGGTCTTTGGGCACAGCATTGTGCGACTGGGCGTAGCATCTCTCTCTGGCCGGCTGGCAAGGGATCCTGAGGTACACCTCCAGGGTTATTCGGGGGGGGGGCAGAATATCTTGGGATCGTGCAGTTTGGCAGCTCTGGTGTGGGCAGGAGCATCAGCCCAGGCTGCGGAGCTGCCCGAGACGCCTCCACGGATCCTGTCCAACACCATTTCCCACTCTGCCGCTGCAAGATACTCTCAAAGGTCTCCTTTGGTTCCTGGGCCTGCTCCTTTCCACCTGGAGCCTGCCTCTTGTCCCCCCAGGCAGAAGTAAAGCACGTGCGGCTCCCAGAGAGATGGAGGGCCAAGAGGACTTTGGGTTACGCAGGGGACAGCCTCCTCCCCCTCCTCTGCAGAGACTTGCCACGCAGCAGTGCAGTAAGCAAAGCGGTGTGATTCCACCGTTTCCCTGATTTTATCAGCGATGGATATCCAAACACCATTCTGGCAATCCTTCCCGGTCCCCAAGACAATTCCTAGGCTGCCTTTGACCTCGCGCCAGGGCGGGCTCTTCCAGGCGGCTGTGACCTTCCAAGGTGATGGCCCCAAGACAGGCTGGAAGAAAGAGGCACCGCAGGAAGGGGCGGAGGAGGGCAGGGACAGCCACCGTCCGTTTTTCTGTCTCGGCAGTCCTGTAACTCTATGCAGTGCCGCTCATTAATTGTTCTTCCAGCGTCCTTCGAATATTGTGTAACATGGGACTGGAGGGGAGTTACGCAGAGGCTGTTCCAGAGCGCCTGCAACTTCATACTCTCCTAGCTGCAGCCGAGCAGAACCGATGCCCGGGGCTGTGGAGGCCTTCAGATGTGCCACCCCACCGTGCAGGGGACAGGTTCAGGTTCCCCGGGGGCCCTCCCCTCCTTTGCACACCCCCCAGGCACTCATTTATTTATTTATTATATTTATACCCCGCCCTCTCAGCCATGGCCGGCTCAGGGCAGCTCACAACAACATAAAATCTACAATGCATAAAATCACAGTGCTAAAACCATAACAATAACAATATTAAAAGGTGCTCAGGGGCCATTTCTTGCAGGAGCCCACAGGAGCGGAGCTCCGGCAGTAAAGAGCCCAAGGGGCGGGCACATGCAACAAGCCCCACCCACTGCGCCCAGCAGCCCTCAGTCAGAGCAAGAAGCAGCCAGGTACGTTGCAGAGGTCCCCCCCCCATTCCAAAACAGTCCAGTGGCAACTTTAAGACCAAGTTTTATTCAGGTACAAGCTCTCCCTCTTCTGCAAGGACAGATCTGCACATCCCCCCCCCCAATAGCTAGCAATCCAAAACAGTCCAGCGGAGCCTGAGCGGTGGGTGTTGCCTTCTGACACACTTCCGGTGATGCCAGGGGGTGTGGCATATGCAAATAAGTTATGCTAATGAGCTCCTGCACCTTTTTTCTACGAAATGACCCCTGCTAATGATTATAATCTAATTTCATGCTCTCCTTCCCCACCACTCACCTGCACACCTCCCACATGTTTGCATGTCCTTCCCTTGTCAGCTCACGGGCCCTCCCACGGCCCAGTGGCACCAGGCGGCACATACAGCAGGGAGGCACGGGTGGCGCGGAGCCAGCAACCGAGTGGGCAGGGGGTGCTGGCTGCCGTGGGCCCTGCCAGAAATCTGGGCCCCGACTGCTGCCCCGCTTGGGGGAATGCTGACGCTGGCCCCACCACCATGCACGAATACCAATCCCTTTGCTCCGGGACAACCCTGCCGCCGGTCCACAGGGCAAGAGCCGGTTCACATGGACGCTGGACGTCAGCAACATGGGTCAGCCAGTCACGAGCTGACCAGACGTCTGGGGCCTGAAACAGACAGCTCAGACAAGCACTGGAAGTGTCCATCTGAGAGCCAGTGTGGCGTCAGACTAAGATCTGAGAGACCCGGGTTCGAATCTCCACTGTGCTATGGCAGCTCGCTGGATGATCTGGGGCCCGTCACACTCTCTCAGCGTAGCCTACCCCACGGGGCTGCTACTGTGAGGATAAAAGGGGAGGAGGGGAGGATGGTGATGTAAGCAATTTTGGGTCCCCACCAGGGAGGAAAGCGTTGATATAAGTACGGAAATGATTAAAGTATTTGCCCTCCCCAGACCCGCTGCCCTGTGAGGAGGGGAGGAGAGGCAGATGAAGACATCACCAGAGAATCTGAAGAAGAAGAGAAGAGATTGGATTTATACCCCGCTCTTCACTCAGAGTCTCAGAGCAGCTTACAAAATCCTTTCCCTGCCCTGCCCCACAACAGACACCCTGTGAGGTCGGTGGGGCTGAGAGAGCTCTAACAGAAATTGCTCTTTTTCAAGGACAGCTGTGCCAGAACTATGGCTTGCCCAAGGTCATCCAGCAGCTGCAAGCGGAGGAGTAGCGAATCGAACCCGGTTCTCCCAGATTAGAGTCCGCCTGCACTTAACCAATACACTAAACTGGCTGCAGTTTGGTGCACGAAATCTGCTGCAGAAACATCTGGGGTTGCCCTCTGGTGGCCAGTTTCCCTTCTCTTTGTTCCATGCTGATTCCCCCCCCCCCTTCACTGAAGAACCCTAAGGGGGGTATGGATCCATCCACATCATCTGAAAATTTCTAAGGTAAAGGGTAAAGGTTTCCCTTGCTTGAGAGCCAGTCGAATCAGTCTCTAGGGGGTGGCAAGCCAAAGAGCCAGCGCTGTCGGAAGACTTCTCTGTGGTCACGTGGCCGGCGTAACTAAACGCCGAGGCGCCCGGAATGCTGTTACCTTCCCACCGAAGCGGTACCTATTCATCTACTTGCAATTTTTTGCTTTCAAACTGCTAGGTTGGCAGGAGCTGCGGCCAGAGATGGGAGCTCACTCTGCCACGTGGCACTCGGGTCTTGAACTGCCAAATTTGAGGCAAAAATACCCAATAAAGACGTAAACCGAAAGAGCACATTAACTGCAGCTTAGTTTCCTTGCAGCCTCAAAGCAATGGCGTACAATTAGCCAGGCCCGGATTGTTTATTACATTTCCACCCCCATCCCCTTCCGAGGAGCCCTGAATGGTAAGACCTGGCTTCCCCTCCTCCATTCCTAGTCCTCCCAGCTGCCCTGTGAAGTCCGACGGGCCAAAGACGCCTGGGGACGGGAAACCCACGTCTCTCAGATCCCGGTCTGACGTGCCAAGCTTTGCCCCCATCCTGACTCACCCAAAGGAAGCCCACTGTCGTCGATCCCCCTAAAAGCAGAATCCTTGATGCAGAAGCGGGCCGCTGTCTCCTACATTTTACCATTACGAGTTCCGATGGCCCTTTTCCATATCAAAAGCCACTTGCAACCTTTTCGCTTATTCCGTCTCCCACTCATCCGGTGAGCCAAGCTGCTCGTAACAAAGGCTGAGAGGCAGTCAGCAATTACACATTTACGTACTTCATTCCCATCCCTGTTTCCATACTATTTCCTCTTGCCCTCCTCCTGGCAAACCCACAGATCCTTACCTTTCCCTGCTTCCGTCTTTCCTTCCCACCCTTTTATCTCCCTCCATCTTCGGCAATGGGTCCCAACGGGGACCCAAAGCAGTTGACGACGTCATTTTCCTGTCCTCCGTTTTCTCGCGACAGCTACCTGGTTAGGTAGGTTATGCTGAGTGTGTGCGACTGGCCCGAGGCCATCCAGCAAACTCCCCTGGCCGAGTGGGGATTCAGTCTGACCATCTAGCCACTGCGTCACATCAGCTCTCAGTCAGTTTCCCTGGACTGCGGTCAGGCTGGATCTCTCGCTGTGAAGGCCGGCTGGGACCAACTCTCGTTCCCTTCATGTGATCTTGATCAGCTCTGGATCTGTACTGCCCAGGGTCTGTCTGTCTGTCTGTCTGTCTGTCTCTCTCTCTCTCTCTCTCACACACACACACACACACACACGAAGCTGCCTTACACTGAACCATACCATTGGCCCAGCAAGGTCACTGTTGTCCATTCAGACTGGCAGAAAAGGGTCTTTCCCATCACCTACTGCCTGGTCCTTTGAACTGGAGATGCTGCCGGGGATTGAACCGGGGTTCTTCTGGCACACAGAGCAGTGGCTCTTCCACTGAGCCACAGCTTCTTGTGCCACCCTCTCCACTACACTCCTGGGAAGCGCTTTGATCCTGAGCGAGATCGCTGTGGCCATCTTGCCTTTGGGTGCGCCTCTAAGAACATAAGAGAAGCCAATGTTGGATCAGGCCAGTGGCCCATCCAGTCCAACACTCTGTGTCACCCAGTGGCCAAAAATACCAGGGGCCACCAGGAGGTCCAGCAGTGGGGCCAGGACATTAGAAGCCCTCCCACTGTTGACCCCCCCCCAAGCACCAAGAAGACAGAGCATCCCTTGCCCCAGAGTCCCTATCTATACCTTGTGGCTAAGAGCCACTGATGGACCTCTGCTCCATATGCTTATCTAATTCCCTCTTGAAGCCGTCCATGCTTGTAGCCGCCACCACTTCCTGTGGCAGTGAATTCCATGTGTTAATCACTCTTTGGGTGAAGAAGGACTTCCTTTTATCCGTTCTAACCCGACCGCTCAGCAATTTCATGGAATGCCCACAAAAAGTTCTTGTATTGTGAGAAAGGGAGGAAAGGACTTCTTTCTTGACCTGCTCTATCCTGTGCACAATCTTGTAAACCTCGATCATGTCACCCCTCAGCCGTCGTTTCTCCAAGCTAAAGAGCCCCAAGTGTAGATGGCTTTAAAAGGGGGCTAGGCGGATTCATGAAGGAGCAGTCCACAAGTGGCTACTGGCCACGATGACGGAAGGAAGCCTCCCAATACCTCTGAATACCAGGGCTGAGAGGCCACCTCAGGGGGAGGCCTTGGCCTCTAGGCCCTGTTTGGTGGCCTTCCACAGGAACTAGTTGGTTGGCCATTGTGTGAGACCTCGACCAGATGTTGGACCAGATAGACCTTCGCTGGTCTGCTCCAGCGGGGCTCTTCCATGTGTTAAGCGCTGCACTACACTACGGGCCCACTTCCTGGCCTCTCCTACCGAAATCAAACACAAAACAATGGACGTTTAAGCAAAAGAATGCCTACGAGCTCATACAGCGCTAGGAGCAGGGCCCGGTGGGTGTCAGGATTTGTAAGGAGGCAGAGGAAAGACAGCCACATGGTCGTGGGTCAGAGAATACCAGCTCTTCCTCTGTTTTTCAAAAGCCACATCCTGGTGTGTGTGTGTGTGTGGGGGGGTGTTTTTGCCCTTCCCAGGTGTAACAAATCCAGGGGGGAAAAAACCCATTCCCATTAGAATCTGTGCAGCAAGCTGGACTTGGCTCCTGGAGCAAAGTTCAAATCCAGAGTGTGTCCCCCAAAGTTCATCAGGGGTCTGGCCTAAACATGCCACATACAGTTGTGAAGGGGAGGGAGATGCACTGGGAGGACCAAAAGGGAAAACCGCACATCAGATAACCAGGATGCGGAGTCTGGGTTAGGGCTGCCAACCTCCAGGTGGGGCCTGGAGATCTCCCAGAATCACAACTCATTTCCAAACCACAGAGATCAGTTTCCCCTGGAGAAAATGGCTGCTTTGGAGGGTGGACTCTGCAGAACAAGGGGAAAAGAATGTGATTTCTGACACTCTCTCCTTGATATATATCAAGGAGATATATATCAAGGAGATATATATCAAGGAGCCGGCACAGAATGGACTTTTCAAAAAACTTGGAAGAGATTGTATGATTGGTATAATGTAAACACAACTGATAATGACAATGACAGCTGTCATTCTGCCTTCAAAAGTTTAATTATAATAGATTCAGATGCATAGATTCATAATAGATTCAGATGTCATATATATAGACAGCTGTCATTCTGCCTTCAAAAGTTTAATTATAATAGATTCAGATGCAATAGAATGGAATGCTATTTAGGAGTTGCTGTGTCATATAAAGAGAACATGTATAAGATGTTTTATAGATGGTATATTACACCAGATAGATTAGCTAAACAAAATAGTAACTGCTCTGATAAATGCTGTAAATGTAAAAATAAGACTGGCTCTTTTATCACATGTGGTGGCTATGTGATGTTACAAAGAGGTATTGGAGATGGATTCATGAGATAATGGAAAAAATAAAAAGAACTAATATCCCGTTTACTCCAGAGATACTGTTATTGAATATATTTCCGAAAGACTTTGATAAAGCAGATAGATATTTGATAGTTCATATGTCGACAGCTGCAAGGATAGTATTTGCCAAATATTGGAAAATAATGGAAATACCGACGAAACAAGAGTACATGAACAAACTATTTGAAAAGGCGGAAAATGACAAACTGACACTTGAGATGAGAGCCGGCACAGAATGGACTTTTCAAAAAACTTGGAAGAGATTCTATGATTGGTATAATGTAAACGCAACTGATAGATAAATGTAGTAATTCGAGAACGCAGAAAAGCTTAGCAAAATAGATAATGAATTTAGAAATTTAATAAGCAGAAGAAGTGATAAAAGTCTCTTGTTATATGTTATATGTTGTTGGGGGTAGTTGGGTGTTGTCTGCCTGTATGTTTGTAGTATATAATGTAAAAAAACCCAATAAAAGTGTACCCTCGGGTACTTAAAAAAAATAGAATGAAATGCTATTTAGGAGTTGCGAGGATGCCAAGAGCTAAGGGTAATGTGAATCACAGCCCTTATCAGCGAGCTCTCCAGAAGCGAGGCCAGAGAGGGTCCCAGTGTTCTCTAATGTCTCCCTTTGTTCTGAGGACCAGATAAAGAAATGCAATCACTGACAAACATGACCAGTATCAGGAGAGACCAATAGTAAGGTTTAGAGTCAAATGATGCTTTTATGATGTTAGCTGCTTGGTACCAATTAAAGGTTCTTGAATGTGTAAATTATATGTGAGACCCTCTGCCCTTTCTGGTTAAGTCAGAATACAGCTTGGTGTTGCTAAGTGCTGAAAGTCAGCCCTCTATTTCAGGGTTTCTTGCATTAAACAGATATTTCTCTAACTCGTTGGACTCCGACTGTGTGATCCCAATCCGGCTAAGGGGTCGCACAGGGCACAGATTTCTGCACCAGCTCTGTGGCATTGTAGCATGCTGAGGTCCCTTCCCCAGACCTTTCCTCCATAGGCCCTGCCCCCCCCCAAATCTCCAGGAATTGCCCAACCCGGAATTGGCAACCCTATCAGGCTGCCAGTGCCACACAAACAGATATTTCTCTAACTCGTCGGACTCCGACTGTGTGATCCCAGTCCGGCTAAGGGGTCACACAGGGCACAGATGTCTGCACCAGCTCTGTGGCATTACAGCACGCTGAGGCCCCTTCCCCAGACCTTTCCTCCATAGGCTCTGCCCCCCCCCCAAATCTCCAGGAATTTCCCAACCCGGAATTGGCAACCCTATCAGGCTGCCAGTGCCACAAAATGCCCGGTGGCCTCTTCTTTGATGCCTCGAACTGCCCAGCCTGGCGGGTGGGCTGCGTGCAACTGCCCACTGCAGCTCTTCCTCAAAGCCCCACGAGCCCACCGTCGCTGGACGCAAAGGCCTGCAACTGGAGCCAGAAACTGCCTCTGCCCCACCACCGGGGCACAGAAAAGTTCAACACTCCTCTCCCCACCCCACCCGGTCACTTTGGGAGCGTGAAGCATGGAAATCTAATCTGATTTTAACGGTCTCATATACCAAGCAAATTTCTCTGCAGTTCTAGGCTCAATCATTTCGGCCTTAAACATGTCTCGGCTTCTCTCCCTATCATATTTATTGATCCTGTCACTGTGATAGGGTGGCGGGCGATAGAGATAACTCAAGCAATTAACCTAGAGGTGAACTCTGGAGTGTGGAACAACCTTCATGCAACGCCCTGAGCCGACCGGAGGGGAGAGTTCTTGGCGACATGCAACCGAGCGGCACTGCGGGGTAAACAGCCGACAGAATTCAGCAGGGAAGCCCCAGGGCTTCCTGTTGTCGCAACCGGGGAACACGCTCACGCTCTGTGGGGAGACGGACTGCTGCCAGCACCTACTGAGGTCAAGCTGTTTCCCTGACGCTCCTTTTAGTTAATTCTGCATCACACACCATTGACTGACTTAGACTTATACTCCGCTTTTCTCTCCAGTGAAGGCCCAGGATAGCTCAGAACAGGGGGGGGTCCCCCCAAACAATGCTCCCTCTAAGCTGTGGAGTCTTGTGAGCAATGCTCCTTCTAAGCTGTGGACTCTTGTGAGCAAAAGTTCTACTTTGTGAGCTGCTGGCATCAAAGTTGTGAGCAGGTGATTTGGCTGCTGCATCAATTAGTTTGCTCTGGAGCCCTCCTTCCTGAGCTATGACAAAAATGGGTGAGCCAGAGGCTAAAAAACTGTGAGCTACCTCACACTAACTCAGCTTAGAGGGAACACTGCCAAAAATTCCACTTTGCGAGCTACCAGCATTAAAGCTGTGACCGAGTGATTTGGCTACTGCAAAAATCAGTTAGCTTTGGAACCATCCTTCCGGAGCTAAGGCAAAAAATTGTGAGCTACCTCACACCAACTCAGCTTAGAGGGAACACTGGTTCCCCAACCTTTTTGAACCTTTGGACATCTCTGGAATTCTGACACAGACCAAACAGCAAAATGTCAGGGAGCAGAGCTCTTCCAAGATTTCAGACAGAAACTCTGTTTAAAAAGATGCATTTTTAATCTGCACGGCCAGTCAAAAGCCCTGGTGGGCAAAAAGCCCCACTCTCCTTCTAAAAGCACTCGGCGGGTGCCAGGAAAGGTGCTGACGGGCACCAGGGCATAAGAAGGCGTGGAGACAGCAGCAGACAGGCTCGCCCAAGTCTCCTGCCATGGCCATCCTGGCAATCGACATTACCCGCCAGCACCTCCGAGGCCAGCGCACGGGGGGGGGGGGGGGGGGGGGGCAAAGGGGGGGGGGGGGGGGGAAGATGGCAGCAAATGGGGGAAGGGGGTGCTGGCATTGCACCATCCCTTCTGGCAGAAACCGGAAGCGGCATCGTGTCATCAGGGGCAAGTGTCGGGTTTGGCAAACACTCTACAGCTTAATCACGGCGTTTTGGAAAACCCCAGAGCATCGCCCTGACGTCGTGACGTCACTCCTGCTTTCCGCTTGAGGCGTCTCCTGCACAGGCATCCCGCCTGTGTCCCTGTCCCTGCCTCCAAATGCTCCCGGGGACTCCAGGCCACCGCTTGGCTACCCACTAGCGAGGAGAAGAACCTTAAAAGTGATGCAGAAGCAGAGGAAAGAGATCAGTTTGGGGCAAGGGAAGGGACAGGACAGGATGGGAGAAGGCCTGGCTTTTACAATACTTTGTATAGTCTTCAGGGGTCATTTCCTGCAGGAGCACACAGGAGCGGAGCGCCGGCTGTAAAGAGCACATGCGACAAGCCCCAACCCCCTGCTCCCAGCAGCCCTCAGTCAGAGCAAGAAGCAGCCAGGTAAGCTGCAGAGCCCCCCCGCCCCCCCCAACTCAAAACAGTCCAGTGGCACCTTTAAGACCAAGGTTTATTCAGGTACCAGCTCTCCCTCCTCTGCGAGGGCAGAGCTGGACGTTCCCACCCCCCAATAGCTAGCAATCCAGAACAGTCCAGTGGACCCTGAGTGGTGGGTGTTGCCTTCTGACACACTTCCGGTGAGGTCAGGGGGTGTGGCATATGCAAATGAGTTATGCTAATGAGCTATGCTAATGAGCTCCTGCACCTCTTTTTCTACGCAATGACCCCTGATAGTCTTATCTAGAAAGTGAAACAAGCGTAAGATCCTTTTCCAGCGACGACAGACGGAGCCACTCATGGTCCACTTGCCGCCGCCAAGGCCAAAAGCGTGGCCACAGAGCCAGAGCCCTTGAACGGGACCCAGCAGCCACGGCCCAGGGCGGCCTCTGGACCGCCACCAAGGGGACGGAGAAGACGCAACCACATCCGTCTTCCCTTTCTGACTCGGCAGGACAGGAGCTTCTCGGGCTGCCAGCTCTGGGATGGGACATTCCTGGACATTTGGGGGGGTGGAGCCTGGAGGGTGGGAGGAGCTTGGGGAGGGACCAGACCGCAGCCCACCGCCCAAAGCAGCCCACCGCCCAAACCTGCCAGCACCGAGGGTCAGGAGTCTGGGAGTGCTCCTGGATGCTTCCTTAACAATGGAGGCTCAGGTAGCAGCCGCTGCCAAGGCAGCCTTTTACCATCTTCGGCTGATTAGGCAGCTGGTTCCCTTCCTCGAACGCAATGATCTGGCTACAGTGATCCACGCTATGGTCACCTTGAGGTTGGACTACTGCAATGCTCTCTACATGGGGCTGCCCTTGGTGCAACTCCGGAAGCTGCAGCTGGTGGAGAGTGCGGCGGCCAGGCTCTGATGGGCCTCCCCAGGTGGGAGCACATCCAGCCTGCGCTCAAGACTCTGCACTGGCTGCCAATAGCATTCCAGATTCGCTTCAAGGTGCTGGTTTTGACCTTTAAAGCCCTTTATGGTCAGGGACCGGCCTACCTGAGGGACCGCCTTTCCCCGTATGTTCCCCAGAGAGCACTGAGATCAGGATCCCAAAACCACCTGGCCCTCCCTGGCCCTAAGGAAGTCAGGTTGATGGTAACCATGGTAACCAAAACGAGGGCTTTTTCGTTTGTAGCTCCGTCCTACTGGAACGAGCTCCCTGCCGAGATCAGGGCCCTGCGGGACCTGTCACAGTTCCGCAGGGCCGTGAAAACAGAACTTTTCAGGCAGGCGTTCCGATAGGAGCGACGTTTTACCAGCAGCGCCATGTGGCGAACTCCGATCCTATACGAGCTAATGCGGCGGTACCGCCGAATGTGTCCCTAAATTGCACTTTAGTTTTATCGCCATCTAATGAATGTTTTATATTGACTGGTTATGGTTTAACTGATGTTTTATATTTTATTGTGGATGTATATTGCTTGTCAGTCCCTGGAAGCCGCCCTGAGGCTGCCTAGCGGGGAGGGCGGGGTAGAAGTGAAATAAATAAATAGGTCTGGGAGATCTTTGGGTGCAACCAAGAGGCTGGCAACCCTCGTCCATGGGGAACCGCCCTAAGCAGGTCCCCTGTCAGAAGAGAGGGTGTGGCAGGAGGCGGGGCTACATCTGTCCGGATGCGAGATCCTGGAACAGCCAGAAGGTCAAATGCAAAGGGCCTGCCAGAGGCAGCAGGGACGCCCAGCTGCACAGCTGTCTTAGCGTGGCGCTGACCCACTCCGAGGAGAAAAACAGGTTGCTTACCTGTAACTGATGATCTTCGAGTGGTCATCTGTGCAGTCACAACCATGGGATTATGCGCCTGCGCTGATCCGGATCAGCACAGGCGCATAATCCCATGGGTGTGACTGCACAGAGACCACGAAGAAGATCTTCCACATCTGACTGGGGGGGGAGGGGCGTGCTACAGTTCTGCCCCTGCTTTGCATGCAGAATCCCTCTGCCACTTCCAGAGCTGGTCACCTCACACACCTGGAGCAATGCTCCCTCTAAATGTAGAGTCTTGTGTGGAAAAAATCCACTTTGTGAGCTACTGGCATTCAAGTTGCGAGTGAGTGATTTGGCTTCAGCATAAACGAATTTGCTCTGGAGCCATCCTTCCTGAGCTAAGACAAAAATGTGTGAGCCGGAGGCTAAAAAACTGTAAACTGGCTCACACTAGCTCAGCTTAGAGGGAACACTGACCTGGAGGTAAAAGGGAAGGAGAGTCCCTTTCTCACAATGCAAGAACTCCTGGGCACTCCATGAAATTGCTGAGCGGTCGGGTTAGAACAAATAAAAGGAAGTCCTTCTTCACCCAAAGAGTGATTAACACCTGGAATTCACTGCCACAGGAAGTGGTGGCGGCTACAAGCATGGACGGCTTCATGAGGGAACTGGATAAGCATATGGAGCAGAGGTCTCTCAGTGGCTATTAGCCACAAGGTATAGATAGGGACTCTGGGGCAAGTGATGCTCTGTCTTCTTGGTGCTTGGGGGGGGGGCAACAGTGGGAGGGCTTCTAATTTCCTGGCCCCACTGGTGGACCTCCTGGTGGCACCGGGTATTTCTGGCCACTGTGTGACACAGAGTGTTGGACTGGATGGGCCACTGGCCGGATCCCGCATTGGCTTCTCTTATGTTCTTATGAATTGGATAAACATCTGGAGCAGAGGTCCATCGGTGGCTCTTAGCCACAAGGTATAGATAGGGACTCTGGGGCAAGTGATGCTCTGTCTTCTTTGTGCTTGGGGGGGGCAACAGTGGGAGGGCTTCTAGTGTCTGGGCCCCACTGCTGGACCTCCTGAGGGCCCCTGGTATTTTTGGCCACTGTGTGACACGGAGCAACACTGGATGGGCCTTTGGCCTGATCCAACATTGGCGTCTCTGATGTTCTTCCTGTTCCTTGGATAAAAATGGAATCACAGACTGAGGAGGGGGGGATATGACGTTGCAGGCTAACCCAAGGGAGGGCCACCCCCAAATTGGCTTGATAAGGGTCAGCCACGCTCCAGGGAAGAGGGAAGGCTGTGAGACAAACACTGTGGGAAGGGCATCCGAGAGATCAGAGAGTCACGGAGGAGATTTCAGGAGGTGAGGTGGGATCACCAAATTCCACGTCGTCATCCCCCCCCCCACGCACACACAGTTCTCCCGGGCAGCAGTAGCGTCGGGGGCGTCTGGTAGGGGTTGCCCCCCCCCCATGAGACAGGGCTGGCCAAACATCCAGCCGATTAACTAAGCCTGAGTTACAAATCATTTATACAGGACGGCTGAAGTCTCTCCAAGCTGGAAGCCGCATCTGCAGAAACGATAACCCTGCTATTTTATACAAAGTTTTCAGGGTGACGCCAAATCTGGCCAGGAGAGAGGCCACACTGACAAAGCTCGTGTTCAAACGCAGGAGCCTGCGTCCCTCGGGCAAGTCGAAGTCACAGCCGCCGCTGCGCGCTCAGGATCCAAGCCTGCTCTTGAGGAGCACCTGGAAGCTGCCTGCTTTGCAAAGCGGGCTGTGCTTCCTGCCACCCAATCCACACTGCTGGTTTGACCCACTCGCTGCCTGGGCTCACCACGGAAGAGGCCGTCTCGCTCTCCCTGCTGCCTTCTGCTGCATCAGACCATTGGCCCACCAAGGTCAGTGTTGTCTACTGAGACGGGCGGCGGCTCTCCAGGATCTCCGGCAGAGGACTTTCACAGTACCTCCTGCCTGGTCCTTTTGACGAGGAGTGCCGGGGACTGATCCTGGGACCTGCCGCATGCCAAGCAGATGGACCCTTCCGGTGCCTTAGAAGAACTCCAAGGAAGGTCCACCATCACGACCTGTCCTACCTCCCTCTACCTCACCCCTTCTCCCTGCTTGGAAGCATACCACACTTAGGGCTTAGGGTTCTCCGTTATTAAGAAAAGCAGAGAATCTCTTTAACGCTTTTTGCGGCCAAAACTGTCATTGCCACACACTGGAAAACAACAATGGCACCCACACTTTCTCAATGGCATAAAAAGCTGTGAGATTTGTATATCATGGCTAAACTCTCGGATAATTGTACACGTTTTGATGCGATTCCTGCCCCTACTACTTTTGTTACAACATGGTTTCCTATCTTAGAATACCTCTCCAACCAACAGAATATCCCCAAAGTAACTGATGACCTATGATTATGGTAATGCTTATAAATGTATTCCAGTTGACTACTAGTCTTAGCCTTCGTATTCATTGACCTCACGTTACATTTATAGATGGTACCTTGCAGGGGTCATTTCGCAGAAAAAGAGGTGCAGGAGCTCATTAGCATAGCTCATTAGCATCACTTATTTGCATATGCCACACCCCCTGATATCACCGGAAGTGTGTCAGTAGGCAACACCCACCGCTCAGGCTCCACTGGACTCTTTTGGATTGCTAGCTATTGGGGGGGGGAACGTGCAGATCTGTCCTCGCAGAGGAGGGTGAGCTTGTACCTGAAGGTGGGCCGGGGGGGCCCTCTGCAACTTACCTGGCCGCTGCTTGCTCCTCGTGGTCCGACTGAGGGCTGCTGGAAGCAGGGGGCGGGGCTTGTTGCATGCGCCCGCCCCCTGGGCTCCTTACTGCCGGAGCTCCGCTCCAGTGTGCTCCTGCAGGAAATGGCCCCTGGTACCTTATATCTTTGGCTTTCTCGCTACAACCGTTATTGTTATGGTCACCACAGTGCACATCAGCAGGTGAATTTGCTCCTGTCTATGTATTAGTATAACTCTCTGAAAGCTTCTATGTTTGTAATGTTAGTAACTTTACTAAAATTTCAATAAACTTTATTGTATAAAAGAGCAGCAGAGAGCAGCAATAGCAGCAGCAGCAGGAGGAGGAGGCAACCCCGCCCCAACGTTGAAAGCGGGGAGGCGACTGCTCTTGGCAACAGCCGGGGGCACGGGCCTGCCCCAGGGAGCAGCCTGCTAGTGCTTCTGGAAGAGTCATAACCTGACCGTCGGTATTCATGGAGAAGCTGTGGCGGCTGCCTCCCCAGAGAAGCTCCTCTTTGCGTAGGAGTTTCCATGCTTTTAAATACGTGCGGCGGCATCCAGGAGACAAAAAAAAAGCAGAGGTGCTTATAATTTCTTATTTGCAATCATACAACCAGAAGAACACAGAAAACCAGGAGCAATAAAGACACTGGAAGCCTGGAAAGGCATTTAAAAACATGGGTGCAGAAGTCTTAAAGGTCTTGACCCATGTCCCTCCCTCGTATGAGTGCGGGAGAGAGGGCTTTTATCAGCGGTAGGTCCGTGACTCTGGAACAACCTCCCCGGGAAGGTGCGCCTGGACCCCCTCACTCACTCGCAATCTTTGGGAGGCCGTTGGGAGACAGTTTTAGGCAGGATGGCATTGGATCAGTGCTTCTGAATGAATGTGAAACTGCTTTACACTGAATCAGACCCCTCCCCTTGGTCCATCACGGCTGGTCTTGTCCACTCAGGCTGGCAGCGGTTCTCCAGGGTCCCTGGCCGAGGTCACCCGGTCCCTTTTAACTGGAGGCCGTGGGAATTGAACCTGTGACCTTCTGCATGCCAAGCAGTAGCTCCATCACTGAGCCACGGCCCCTCCCACTCCTGGCAGTTCTACATTATTGATTTTAACAAATGTTTTTTTATATATTTTTTATTATTATTTAATAGGTGAGCTGCCTTGAGCTCCTACTAGGTGGAAAGGCAGCAAATAAATACCTGAGATATGTAAATCAGCACCACCTGCTCGTAGGCAGGGGCTCCCATCACAGGCTTCCTCCTGAGGTCCTTTTTCTTTTTTTTAAGAAAAAAAATCAGTCTTTTGAAATTTCATTTTTCAAAATTCCATTTTTTTTCAATGCGGTTTCAGCTTCACAGCTTTATTGCAGTGGGTTGGGGTTTTTTTTTTAATCATGGCTGGGAAGTCAAAAACCAGGGTCTAATCCACTATACTATATCCACTATACAAAGGAAAAGGAATTGCTTTATTATTATTTGCAGCCAAAACAACCATAGCTTCAAAATGGAAGTCAGAAACTAAACCATCCCTAAACTTATGGTGCAAAAAGTTGTGGAACTTATACATAATGGGGAAAAAATATCCGACATAATGAATCCAACAAAATCTAATGGCGAATATAGTGAATTTACAATGATATGGTGACCGATCTTATCCCACGCAGTTTCTCAAGGAACAAGACCAGAGATAATAAGTCGCTCTTCACTTGTGGTAAAGGTTGATGTCAACACTAAGCTTATGAAAAATGCTCTCTTTTATGCTGTTGAGTTTATGTACACTTATCCTGTAAACGACTGTCATTCATTGTTATTGGAATTTTCAAGCCTCTGCTTGGAAACGTCCAGCGAAGGAGCATCTACCCCCTCCCGAGGCAGACTGTTCCACTGCTCAACCACTCTGACAGTTAGGAAGTTTCTCCTGATGTTTAGCCGGTAACGACCCATTAGATCTTTGGGGGCCCTGCTTCAGGTGCCCCTGCCATCTGAGGCCAGACAGGTGGCAACCTGAGAAAGGGCCTCCTTAGTTATGACGCCCAAATTCTGGAACTCCCTCCCCGGAGAGACCCACTGGTCCCCCCCTCTACTGTTGTCTTCCACCAGCAGGCGAAGACTTTTCTCTTTTGTTTGGTGTTCCCTTACTAACTCCCTGCTTATGTGTTTATACATTTTAATTGTTTTATGTATATATGTATGTATTCTAAATGTTCTTTAATGTTTGGAATGAATTAATGTCTGGGAACCCTGAATCAGGTGGAAACAAGGCGGCCCAGAAATGTCTTCAAGGAATAAATAACCCGGCACAGAGTTTCACCAGCGGCTGCCTTCTAGGAGACCCAGAGTGAGAGGCCTGGCTCTGGAGGCCGCTCTGAGCCAGCAGACTGAGCGACACCCCCAAGAGTGCGAGAAGCAGACCCTTGAGGGCTGGCTTGCTTGCGGCAGGCACCAGAGGACGGGAGTTCCACGCCAAAAGGTGTACCTGCCTGCCGGCCGGCTGTGCCCTGACTGCTTCTCGGAAGTGCCAAGGGAGACGGTAGGAAGAACAATGATGGGCGGGGGTGGAGGGCAAGGCTTCACGCTGAGCTTTCTTCTGACTTGGTGGACGGCCAAGGTCGGCCAG
Organism: Gekko japonicus; assembly: GCF_001447785.1. NCBI lineage: Eukaryota > Metazoa > Chordata > Lepidosauria > Squamata > Gekkonidae > Gekko > Gekko japonicus. The sequence continues at coordinate 97,587 of NW_015160314.1, forward strand.
GGGTCAAGCAAACTTGGTGCTTTGTCTCTCTCCCCCCCCCCCCCCCCCCCCCCCCCCCGCACCGCCACATATGCACACAACGATAGGGCTTTCCATCTGAAACCTCCATGGTTTTATCAGGGGACTTTTCCCTCTCTCTGTGTTATCAGCCCCGGAGTTCAAGGAGAGCAGGAAAGGAGGGGGGGTTAGGTGCAGGTCAGGGCGTGGCGTTGTCCCACTGCCTTATCAGCAGCCGAAGAAAGCGAATCCACCTGGTTTGTTTCTGGCTGTTAAGTGTGGCAGGGTCAGCCAGCGTACCAGGAGGTCAGGCAGAGTTCACCCTTCCTCGGGGCCTCGGTGATCAGCCGCCTCGGGTTCGTCAGCTTCTCCACCTTGCAAGGAACGATTTCCCCCCAATCTAAACGGACAAGCCTGGCGCACAATTTGCTTGCTCACAATGCGCCATTTCCCGGGGCTCCTGGGACGACAGCCCCAAAGTCAGCAAAGCTCCACTTCCTCCCGTCTGCCGCTCCGACACCCCCCCCCCCCAAGGGCAAGGTGGTGCAGCTCTGGAGAAAAGGTTGTCCTCCGGCTGAAGCGTGGCACCGCTGAATCTGCCTTGAGTGGGGCAGAGGGCTCCTAGAGTGTGTGGGACTAACAGGGCCGAGAGCGGGGCCCATCGCCAAGAAACCTGGTCTCCTACCCTTCCCCACGTGCAGACTCACAGACTATCCAGGAGATGGATTGCCACCTCTTGGCTGAAGCACCTCCAACTCAAAAAGTGGGAACTGGGTGTTCACGCCACAGGGGTATTGCGAAGAAGCCCTACATGGTCAGGGGCCTGCCTACTTGAGGGACCGCCTCTCCCCATATGTGCCCCAGCGAGCACTGCGGTCAGTGTCGCAACATCGCCTGACCCTCCCTGGTCTGAAAGAAGCCGGGCTGAATGTCACCAGAACCGGGGCTTTCTCAGTAGCCGGCCCCATCCTGGTGGAATGAGCTCCCGGAGAACATCAGGGCCCTGCGGGACCTTTTACAGTTCCACAGGGCCTGCAAGACGGAGCTCTTCCACCAGGCTTTCGATTAGGGGCTGCCACTGATGCATGTGCCCCGGAAGATCGTCTGGTCTGAAATTTTAGAACACCCTTGGGCATGAGATTCCACTGGACGCTACCCCTATCGTTGAACGGGATTCGGATTACCGCCATTTTTGTTGGGTTAATTGCAACTGGTGTTGTTTTAACTGGTATGGTATTTATGAATTGTTTTAACTTGGCTGTTTATGCCATTTTAATGTTGTTAGTCGCCTTGAGCCAGATACCTGGAAAGGCGGGATATAAATATAAACAATAAATAAATAAAACCCAGGTTAAAATCAGGAACTCATTGCAAGTACTTTCAAACATAATTCATTTCAGGGTATAGCTGTGTTGGTCTGCTGTAGAACACCTAGATTCAAATCCAGTACCACCTTAGAGGCCAACAAGATTTTTGGGGTAACATAGTTGTTAAAAGAATGTGCGTGGAAGACTAGAATTCCATGCCAATGTTACCTGTGACCCCCTATTCTCTCTACCAGCACATAGGGAATTAAAAGATAGTGCTCTCGGTGGAAGCTGTTACAGGTTTGACCTCCAATTACTACGACGTGGAAGGTCGTAATAATTTTAGAGAGCCTGATATTCCATTTTTACAACTGCGGTTCACCTGGAAGTTCACCGGGGAAAGCACTGAACACCCTCATAAGATAACTGTCTCCAGTTTTTCACTGGAGGATTGCAACATATACCAATAGAGTTTCACAGATCTTTTTCTTTCCCCTTAGGGGATGGGAGTTATTTTTATCTTCTGCACAAATACATGTTTGCACAGAATCTTCGCACTGAAGCAATGGAGACAAAAAGTTGGCTTTTACAGGGTGCGGCTGCCCCTTGGAGGCCTTTTGCATCTGCATCAACCGGGAGACAACACTGGTTCGACATCGTTTTTAAGCCTCCTTCACTGTGGGATGCCAGCCGATCAGGGATCGCATGACGGTTCCGGCTGTGCCAGGGTGATGCTCCCTTCTCTGCCACGCTCCACAAACTGTTTCCTCGCCCTCCATCTCTGCAAGGCACTGACCCCAACATGTGTTCCGCCACAATTAACACGAGGCAACTGAAGCGGAAACCATCCATCCACAATGCAGTATGGTCCAGTCGGATAATCAATTGTGTGGGATTGGAATGGAGCAAAGGAGCATTGGTGGCTCAACTGCTGTGGCAATTTACCAGCATTTTTTTGGCTTTCTCAAAGGACTGTGGGAAAAGAATCTAAGAAGACGGTGCTTTTCACAAGGCACCCCCCCTTCCCCATTTCAAGGTCAGCAACTTATCCTGCGCACTCATTTTCCAGTAGCTGGGATTGCTCCAGTCAGGTCTACGCAGAATTTAATGCACCCTGTGGAGTGCAGGCAACACCTTGCAGCTCTCACCAAGAAATTCCAGATCCAAACAGATCAAATGCTGTTTCTCAGTGCTCTGCACTGGCTGCGCCACGGGCGCTGGGAATGAAGTCAGCCGCTGCTTGGGGGTGGGGGTCACTTTCTCCTCCGCTTTTAACAAATTGCCATGCCTTGTCCCGTGGGTGGCACGAGCCAGAGGCCGTTTGTACTTGCTGATTAGCGCAGCTCAATTAAATTCTTCTTCTTGCTGGCGCTGAGAGCTAATCTGCTCTGGACAGACAGGAAGCTCCTTTCCCGGTGTGAAAACCAGTCCCAGATTTCCACCTGTTTGGGGTCCTGCCACGTTCCGGCAAGGTGAGTTCAGCCAGAGTGCCAAGGGACCAGGCAGAGTTCAGGCTAACACCTCTGCCATCAGCAGGTTAATTATAACTTCATTCTCAAACATACACACACAGGGCTTGCTTCAACTCCCCATGACCTTACCTACTTGATTTTTTTTACATCTGTGGAGTAAATTTCTGTCAGCAAAACTGAAAGGCCAAGCAGAGTTCAAGGTAACAATTCACATTCTTTTTTTTTCAAATAGTTTGCCCAGAACTAAATCCCAGCCTGAAATAGCAAACCTCCCATAAAATACACAGTAGCTTGCAAGTGGTGCTGCCATTTTCCTAGAACTGCAAAAAAAAAAAAAACACACCACGACTGGAGCACGGCACCTGCCAAGCGGCTCTCTCCAGAAAGACGTGGCAAAGGAAGCCGGCTAAGTGCCTCTTGAGCGCTGCTTGTGTCTTCCTCACTGGGGAGCCCCGACACAGTGCCGCAGCAGCCTCACTCAATCCCGGGGTGTGCCGAGGCGGCAGCCTCACTCAATCCCGGGGTGTGCCGAGGCGGCAGCGTCTGGCGCCCTTAGGTTTCCCAGAGGTAACCTTTCAAGCTCTTCCTCAACCAGTTGGGGCCAACAGGTTGTGCTGGGGGGGGGGGCGCTGCTCACCCCTGTGGCATTTGTGCTATGAGGTCGTGCAAGGCTCCGTCTCGTCCCACATGCTGTTTTAACATCTACACAAAACTGCCCAGAGATATCATCCAAGGATCTGGAGTGAGTTGCCACCAACATGAGGATGCAAAAATATAAACCGCAAGGGTAGACCATCAAAAGATACACAACTTTCACAAGTAAACAGTAGACATCAGTCTATTGCAATACAATAACAATAAATTGAAGATACAATAGGAATTGGTGGCCACAATTCAAAAACGCTATTTGCAAATTCAAAATACAATTTGATGACAGTGGAAAATATCCAACAAGAGACTCCTCTATATCCTTTGAATATAATAGCGTCCAAAAGACCGCCCACCCAGCAGTTCGAAAGCTGAAGTAACTGACGGCGAGTAGATAAATGGGAACCTACCCTTAGAAGGGTAGGGGGCACCCTCCTCTACGGAGGTGCGTGGAAGGCAACGGCGGCGGCGGCTGCAGCAGGACATCGGCTGCAGCAGCATACCGGAGGTAGCGGCATGGCGTCGAGGCTACAGCGAGCAGTAGCAGCAGAGCCGGAAAGGAGTGATCCCTGGTGGCCAGCGGCAGAAACAGCAGGCGGCTCTCGTCAGCAGAGGCGGAGGCACAGCGACGTCATCCAAAGGCGCAGCGGAGCCTGAAAGGACGCAGCCAGACCAGAGGAGGATGTCACCTGTGTATCAGACCGCCTGACTGCCTAAGCGCCAGGAAAAGAACATCTAGCTGCCGGGAATGGAGCCGAAAAAGAACAGCCGAGCCGAAGAGACATCAGCCTCCACCTGGGTGCCGGTAGGCAGCCCCACCCATAGAATCAATGTGGCCTTAGTTAGGGTTCAATGTGACTAGCACCCCACATGTAAACCGCCCAGAGACCCCCACGGGGGTTAGGGCGGTGTATCAAATCGAAGTAATAAATAAATAAATAAATAAATAAATAAATGTCCACAAAAAAGGCAGAGGATGTCTCAAAGCACAAATAAGCTTCTAACAGAAAAACATCCTCTCCAATATGAGGATGACACCCAGTTCTACTTCTCCTCAACAGCTGGGTCAGGTGGAAGTCTTGCCTGCAGAAGACAGTGGGATGGATGAGGGCCACTGAACTGCAGTTCAATCCAAACAAGACGGAGGTGCCGGCTGACGATAAAGGATTCAGGAGTCTGCCTGTCCGGATGGGGGCTGCACTCCCCTGGTCAGAGCAGGCTTGTAGCTAATGGGTACTGCTG
>NW_015160314.1:102275-105308 GCF_001447785.1 Gekko japonicus
TGGCCTATGGGATGGAGGCCCAGGTCTCCTCTGTGGGACATGATGCTTTTTAGCAGCTTTGGCTGACCAGCCAGCTGAAGCCATTCCTCAAAAAGTGTGACCTGGCCATGGTGATCCATACTCTGATTCAGCTGAACCACAGTGACCCCCCCACACACAGGTTGGCCATTGCCTGCCTCTGCCATCCGCGAGGGGAAGAGGAGGGTGAGTGCAGCATCGGGTGCAGGTCCACCGGCTGCCGGAGGGGGTGTCAACTGGCAGACCGTGGCGGGGCTGTGTGCTCGTGCGCCCGGTTTCTCTCTGCCCCTTGCGCTGCCCTTCCCTAACAGAGGGGGGAGGGGTTGATTTAAACTTAATTTAATTAGTGGGCAACGATGCCTCTGCTTCCTAAAGCAATGGGAATGCCTTTAAACAAAGTCCAGGAGCTGCTTCACAAATGACTGGCACAGAGGATTAGAACATAAGAGGAGCCAATGCTGGATCAGGCTAATGGCCCATCCAGTCCAACACTCCCTATCACACAGTGGCCAAAGTGGCAGCTGAACCACAGTGACCCCCCCACACACAGGTTGGCCATTGCCTGCCTCTGCCATCCGCGAGGGGAAGAGGAGGGTGAGTGCAGCATCGGGTGCAGGTCCACCGGCTGCCGGAGGGGGTGTCAACTGGCAGACCGTGGCGGGGCTGTGTGCTCGTGCGCCCGGTTTCTCTCTGCCCCTTGCGCTGCCCTTCCCTAACAGAGGGGGGAGGGGTTGATTTAAACTTAATTTAATTAGTGGGCAACGATGCCTCTGCTTCCTAAAGCAATGGGAATGCCTTTAAACAAAGTCCAGGAGCTGCTTCACAAATGACTGGCACAGAGGATTAGAACATAAGAGGAGCCAATGTTGGATCAGGCTAATGGCCCATCCAGTCCAACACTCCCTATCACACAGTGGCCAAAAAGACCAGGTGCCACCAGGAGGTCCAGCGGTGGGGCCAGGGACACCAGAAGCCCTCCCACTGTTGCCCTCCCCCAAATACCAAGAATACAGAGCATCCCTTGCCTTGGAGTCCCTATCTTTACCTTGTGGCTAATAGCCACCGATGAACCTTTGCTCCATATGTTTATCTAATTCCCTCTTGAAGCCGTCCATGCGTGTAGCCGCCACCACCTCCTGTGGCAGTGAATTCCATGTGTTAATCACTTTTTGGGTGAAGAAGTACTTCCTTTTTTCTGTTCTAATCCGACCGCTCAGCAATTTCATGGAGTGCCCACGAGTTCTTGTATTGTGAGAAAGGGAGAAAAGTACCTCTTTCTCTACCTGCTCTATCCCATGCATAATTTTATAAACCTCAATCATGTCACCCCCTCAGCCGTCGTTTCTCCAAGCTAAAGAGCCCTAAGCGCTTTAACCTGTCCTCATAGGGAAAGTGTTCCAACCCTTTTATCATTCAAGTTGCCCTTTTCTGCACTTTTCTCAAAGCTATAATATCCTTCTTGAGGTGTAGTGACCAGAACTGTACACAGTACTCCAAATGAGGTTGCACCATTGATTTATATAGGGGCATTAGGATATTGGCTGATCTGCTTTCAATTCCCTTCCTTATAACCCCCAGCATAGCATTGGCCGTTTTTTATTGCAGTCACACACTGTCTCAACATTTTCAGTGAGTTATCTACTACCACTCCAAGATCTCTCTCTCGGTCAGTCTCCGCCAGTTCGGACCCCATCGACCTGCATTTATTAGGCTGCAGATGATCAGGTTGCAGTGATGTGCTCAGGCTTTGTAGCAGCTGCAGGAAATGTAGGCCAGATATGACACTGCTGTCACAGAGGGAGGCACTGGCTTGTGGTGCTCTGGGAGCGTTAAGTGATGGTGATTACAGTAGACAGCGAGGCACACCCCTCGCAAGGCAAGGCAACTTTTGGGGAGATTGCATTTCTTCTCCATGGCACAACCACTGGCTTTCACATTAGTCAGCAAATAGGGACGATCATTCTTGAGCCCAGGGGTGAGCACCGGAATCGCACAAAACATTGCAAGCTTTCTGCGGGGCTAAAAGTGGTGTTTTCCATGCAAGCGAGGATTAACTGCTATTGGGCTTCTTTAAAGCTCTCTTTCGAACCCAGGTTAGAGGCCAGTTCCCAAGTCCAATGTTCTCCTCTACAGAAGAGCGCGCGCACACAGTGGAATACTTGTGGAAGAAAACGGGGCCAAAACGTGGAGGCATGTCGGAAAGAAATTTGCAAGCAGGCCACTTCATTCTTGCCTGTTACCACAACTGCACCAGCAAAGCAGCAAACAGCCACGCATGCTCCTACTGTTGCAAAGCAACATGCCACACCCCACTGCAAGAGACCCAACGACGCGCACCTCAGACCCCAGAGTTTGGCTGCCTGGGGTCAGGAATCAAGCTTTGGACACCCTCACAGAAAGCCCTTGGTAAAATTTTAGGGATGTGCAAATGGAAATCTTTTTCATTCTCAGACACGAGGAAGAGCATTTACTGGGGTGCATCAAACCATGCAGTTCCTCCAATTTCAGTTCACAGGAGAGGAGCAGCAATTCCCCCTTCCCATTAAAAATCCCCACTTTGCCCTCTGTGCTATTTTTGAGCATTTGCTGCCTCCCCCCAGGAACAAAATTCCAGGGGGCTCCGTGGGTCGTAGCAAAGGGGGGGATGGGAAAGTCCTGCTCAGAAAGTCCACAGATGGTTGGCTACATCCCATTTTCTCTGGCAAATTTTATTGCTTTCGTTGGCTTCTTTTCTTTCATTTGAAAGACCATATTTCTACTGAATTTCACTAGCACATGTAGGGGACCCACAAGGACTGGGGAGGGGGGAATCTGATTTCCCCCTCCCCACAATTTCCTCTTTCAAGAGGTGCAGGAGCTCATTAGCACATCTCATTAGCATAAGTCATTTGCATATGCCACACCCCCTGACATCACAGGAAGTGTGTCAGAAGGCAACACCCACCGCTCAGGCTCCACTGGACTGTTTTGGATTGCTAGCTTATGTTGGATCCCCAAGCATCGAGAATAAATCCA
>NW_015160314.1:109529-109665 GCF_001447785.1 Gekko japonicus
CTAATACACACATAATGAATAAGTATAAAATACCCTTTTCAGGCCAAGCAGGTTATATATGAAACACTGAAAGGTAAAGCGCCAAATAAAGATTATAAACCAGACTTGCATATACTGAGGAGCTCACACTCATTAA
>NW_015160314.1:110057-117541 GCF_001447785.1 Gekko japonicus
CTTCCATCACATCCTGGAATGCCCGCAACAAGTCTCTCACCGAGTCTTCCAGTTCTGCTAGTCGTTCCCCGGTAGTTTCCTCCGGGATGGGGTCCCGAGGGCGGTAGTCCGGGGGTGGGTCATAGTCCTCTTCCGTTTGGAAGGCTCCGGTGCCCTCCTCATCTTCTGCGTGACCACTCGGTCCCGACGGCTCGAACATCCACTCCTCGAGGTCCTGCTTGGGGCTCCCCTTCTCCGAGGTAGACCCCGGCTCCGGGAACAATCCCTTGTCAAACAGACTCTCACGTAATCCGCTCCCCCGACGGGAGTACACCTCACGGGTGCCCTGGGTGTTGTACATAGTCCAATCATCCTGCTGGTGAGTCTTCCGCGGACCCCAGTGCGAAGGGGTCGGAGGCGGCCAAGACAAATGTGCAGGCAGGCGGGGAATCGCTCCCCCCACGGCACCCTCCATCGAGGCTGCAGTCGTGAACACCAAAGACGCGGAGGTTTGCGGGACCGATCCCGAGTCTCCCTCCGTATTAGGTAGATTTCCCTCAATTCCGCTCATGATCTTGCCAGATTCGGAACGATAGGAAAAGGCAGTGTATCCCCAGACCTGCAGATCTGCCCTCACAGAGGAGGGAGAGCTTGTACCTGAATAAAACTTGGGCTTAAAGGTGCCCCTGGACTGTTTTGGATTGCTAGCTATGGGGGGGGAGGGCTCTGCAACTTACCTGGCTGCTTCTTGCTCCTTGTGGCCTGGGGCTGCTGGAAGCAGGGGGCGGGGCTTGTTCCATGTGCCGCCCCCCTGGGCTCTTTACTGCCGGAGCTCCACTCCTGTGCGCTCCTGCAGGAAATGACCCCTGGCCTCTCCCCTTTTCCTGCTTCTTTCTCTCTTTCCCCGCCATCAGCCAAACTTATCATTATCTGCCCCGGCCATCAGCTTCCCCTCCTTCGCTGCCCCAGCAACCCTGACCCAGGAAAACTCTGGCTCTGTTGCATAGTGCAGGTTGCCAGGACCAGCTGCATGGTGCAGAACCCACCAGGACATGCGGGGGACGGGGGACCTCACTCACCCCTGTATTCCCCTCTTCCCCCCATACTATTTCCTCTTTCTCTCTTCCCGGCAGCCCACCTTTCCTCACCTTTCCCTGATTCCTTCTCTCCTTCCCAACCTACCTGTTATCTCCCCCTCAGCTATATTATTTACTTGCTTCATTTACATTCCACTCTTCTCCCCCAACGGGAACACAGAGTGGCTCGCGTCATTCTCCTCTCCTCCGTTTTATCCTCACAACAACAACCCTGTGAGGCAGGTTAGGCCAAGAATGTGTAACTGGCCCCCAAGGTCACCCAGCGGGCTTCCGTGACAGAGAGTGGGGATTCGAACCCGGACCTCCCAGACCCTACCCTGAAACTCTAACCACTGTGCATACTGGCTTTCAAGGGGTGGATGCGGTTGAACGGTAGCAAGCAGGCAGACCTGCATGAGCCAAGTTGCATGGCAGCAAGTTGCCCGGGGGCTTGAAGGCTGGCAGCACCGTGGTGGTTGGTGCTGCCAGCCTTCAAGCCCCCGGGCAACTTGCTGCCATGCAACTTGGCTCATGCAGGTCTGCCTGCTTGCTACCGTTCAACCGCATCCACCCTAGGCAACCACCACAACAGTCACAGATCTCAGAGGGTATCCATTACTTAAAGCCACGGGCGCTGGTTCCAAACTTCGGGGGGGAGGGGGCGTTACCCTCAGGGTATTTCCCCCCGCAAACTCAGTGCTTTCCTCAGATCTGTAGAAAGATCTGTCTTGTCTGCTCATGGTTCCAATCTCCAGATTTAAGTATCCACAGATGGGACCATTTTGAGAATTAGGTACATTGACGGGGAGGAGGAGAAAGGATGACCGTTCTTTGTTCGAAACTTAAAAAGAAAGTTAAACCTTTGAACAGGACTAGGAGAGACATCATAAAATTCAGCAGCATCCCTACACAATCCGCACTGATTCCACATTCCAGCTGGAGACTTACGGGAGCAGAATCGTACCCCCCTGGATGGTTCATCTGTTGGAGATCAGGTTCCATTTGCAACTACCTATGAACCGATGAAATCGTGCAGATTTGCAAAAAGCGTGACACGCTTTGCAGCTTTGAATTTTAGAGGTCTGATACAGGCACAGCAGGGGAAATCCTTGCGGTCTCAGAGTGCCTCGCGACACTGTCGGCAAGTTGTTATTGCAGTTCACCACGAAACTCCTACAAGCTGCACTTGCGGGAGAAAGAGAATTTCGGATTTCAAATTCCAGGCATACCAACAGCTAAAATGCAGAGACTAGAAATTCCTTTATCAGGCTCCCTCCTAACGTACCAAACCCACGGGGAGAGAGAGAGAGAGACAAAAGAAATGCACAGACACACACAGTCTCGAGCTTCCCTATACACCAAACTAGATCTTCAGTCCCACTAACCCAGTGCTGTCCCAAGGATCTCGGGGGATTCCAGCATGAGGGCGAGGTGCAACTGTGCCTCAGGCCCAACTCCAGACATCCCAACTTCCATATAGCTGTGTGCCCCAGACCCCCTGCAGTATCACAAAGGATGCTGGGATTGCAAACCTGCGGATTGCAGGCAGCTGCCCAAATCCAGCGGCAGCATCTGCAACATTACAAAGATTCCTCTCCAACTGCTGAGCAATCAGGTCAGTCGAGAGCAGCCTGCTTCAGTCACTGATTTCTGTAGCTTATGGTCCACTTCCTGTTTTATTGGCTGTGTGTATGTGCGGAAGAGTCAGTCCATCCTTCTTCGTTAGGGTTGCCAGCTTCCAGGTGGTGGCTGGAGATCACCTGGGATTACAACTGATTGTCACGGGCCTGGATGAGGATGAGCTGACAGAGCCTGCAGAAACCACAGCTGGCCCCTCTGGAGCAGCAGAGGAGGATAGCTGGCAAGTGCCTGCAACAGCAGTTTTCACACCTGGCCAAGATAAGAAGGAAGAACTGCAAGCTGAAAGTCCTCCTGACTCACCCCCACGTGTGACTCATTTAAGGGTGTGACTGCAGCAAAACTTAGCAACCAGGCAGAGAGGCCAGGCTACAAGGGAGACACTCAGCCAGCCCAGAGTTCTAACAGGAGCCTGGCCGATCGTGCAGCTGGCTAATTGGTAGCGGCTATCTACTCCACACTCTGGGCAGTACCCTTTGTGGAAACAACGTCAGCTTCGTGCTGCTAGCAGTCACTCCAGCTCGGCTCTTGCACCTAGACCTTCGGAGCCCCTGGCTTTGGACTTGGCTCTGTGTTTCTGGCTCCTGACCCCGGCTTGGCTTTTTGGACTTTGCACGGTCTTCTTGGCTCCTCACCTTGGCCTGTTCTGTTCTGGACTCCCTTTGACCCCAGCCTGTGACACTGATCTCCCGGCCACAGAGATCAGTTCCCTTGGAGAAAAATGGCTGCTTTGGAGGGTGGACTCCATGGCATTATACCCTCCTGATGTTCCTCACCTTCCCAAAGGTCAACTCCCAAAATCTCCAGGGGTTTCCCAACCCAGAGCTGGCAACCCTGTTTAGTCTTCCCATACCTACCCTCAGTCGCCCCTTCCGGCTCACTGACCAATTCTCCCCCCCCCACTACGATCAAAGATAGCTGCTTTAATCTTTACCAAAATGAGAGCAAATCCATAAACAACCTAAGCACCAGCACTTCAACTATTTCCTTTTTTGCACGCCACAGCGCTGTTCTTGGCACATGCCCGCATGCACACATACAATACTGTAGGTATCTCCCTTATATATAAAAGCCGAATGGTGGTGGTACTTCTCTAGAACATTCCACATGCTCCGGAATTGGTTGGCACCCTGGTGTGTCACTCAGAATCTGTCCCTATCCACTGGCTGCATTGCTTGAGTCTCGCCTCCAACATTCTAAACAGTTTGCTGTTCCCCTCCCCCCCCCATAGCCAGTCAGAACACAGAGGTCATTTGCATATGCAGCCTCATTGGCCTTTGCTTCGGAACACAGAGGTCGTTTGCATATGGGACTTGATTGGCTTTCGCCTGTAACATTCTAAACAGTTTGCTGTTCTGAGACCCAAAGCATGCGCCCAGCTCCCCCAACAGAAACCAACCGGGATCACCGTGTAAAACCCAACAACACGCAATCGCTGTGATTTGTGGCTAGTGTATTTTACAGTTCATAAAGATGCCAATGGTCCTTGCACATCACATAGATAACAGAGAAATCTCACAGCTAATAGCGTGATCCTGTACCAGAATAGAAAAGTCCCATCCTTGCGATAATGCAGAACAGCTTCTATAGTAAGTTGACAAGCACCTAGACGTCAGCCTGTCTCATAGTTGATCTCTCTCCGAAGTTATTCACGGTAAATCTCCCTCGGAAATCCCCTCCCTCTTATTTACAGCTCAACTTTTACAGGAGAAGGGTCTCTGGGAGCGTTTTGCTGGCGAGTTCCAGAGCAGAAGGCTTTGGGCCCGATGGAGGAAACGTTAACGGACTGGTCTTGCGCAAATAGTTCGCTGGAGACCCAGTTCGCGAGAGACGCGAGGCTCACCCAACTGCATCTCAGAAGAGTGCAGAGCCCTGCAAAAGCTGCTGCCATCCCCTCTAGGAGCAGAAGAGGGGAGGGGGAAGCATGCCCGAAATATCCCATCACGCATGGGGAACAGAGGGGGGGGGCGGGGTGCCATTGCCAGAGTCTGAGGCTCCTCAGGCTGCTGTCAAGCTCTGGCACACATACAGGCCTTCTGTGTTCTTGTTAGCCTTCTTAAACTTTAGCTTTCGCCTTTAGCCTTTCTGCATCTTATCACTGTACCTCTGCCCTCGCTTGCCGTGTTACATTCCTGGGGTGTGTGTGTGTGTGTTGTTAGAGCATTAGGGAGTACTGCTTGTAAGTTAACATCTTGAAGTTTCTCCTGAGACTGTCCTTGGAGATTTCAGGATGCCAGGCTAAGTTAGATAGAACATAAGAGAAGCCCCAGACATAAGAACATGAGAGAAGCCCATGTTGGATCAGGCCAATGGCCCCTCCAGTCCAACACTCTGTCACACAGTGGCCAAAAATATCAGGTGCCACCGGGAGGTCCAGCAGCGGGGCTAGGGACACCAGAAGCCCTCCCACTGTTGCCCCCCCCCCAAGCAGCACCAAGAATACAGAGCATCCCTTGCCCCAGACCGAGAGTTCCTATAAGTACATAAGAGAAGCCAATGTTGGATCAGGCTGATGGCCCATCAGGTGCCACCGGGAGGTCCAGCAGCGGGGCTAGGGACACCAGAAGCCCCCTCCCACTGTTGCCCCCCCCCCAAGCAGCACCAAGAATACAGAGCATCCCTTGCCCCAGACCGAGAGTTCCTATAAGTACATAAGAGAAGCCAATGTTGGATCAGGCTGATGGCCCATCTAGTCCAACACTCTGTCTGTCACACAGTGGCCAAAAATATCAGGTGCCACCGGGAGGTCCAGCAGTGGGGCCAGGAACACCAGAAGCCCCCTCCCACTGTTGCCCCCCCAGCACCAAGAATACAGATCATCCCTTGCCCCAGACATAAGAACATAAGAGAAACCCATGTTGGATCAGGCCAAAGGCCCATCCAGTCCAACACTCTGTCTGTCACACAGTGGCCAGAAATACCAGGTGCCATCAGGAGGTCCAGCAGTGGGGCCAGGACAGTAGAAGCCCTCCCACTGTTGCCCCCCCCAAGCACCAAGAATACAGAGCATCCCTTGCCCCAGGCTGAGTTACTATCTATACCTTGTGGCTATCTATAGCAACCATACATCTGTCTAGGTGACAGGGGAGCCAGTTTGGTGTTGTGGTTAAGTGCACGGACTCTAATCTGGGAGAACTGGGTTAGATTCCCCACCCACTCCTCCACACCTGCTGATGTGACCTTGGGTCAGTCACACGCTCTGGCACAGCTGTCCTTGAAAAAGAGCAGTTTGTGTCAGAGTTCTTGTTGGGTTTTGATAGTGAGATATTGAAAAAATGGTATTTAGCAGAGATAATATAGCCCAGCAGAGCCTGAGTAAAATAATTCAGACTGAGAGTCCATGTGTGATTAAAATAGAAAGTTTTTACTAAATTCTAGCATGGGGAAGGGTAACTGGGATGAAAATAACAACAGAGTTAAATAGGCTACATCCTTACTCTACAAAGACAAGACTAGAAGAGAGCAATTATGGCTACTCTTACTTCTTCTTGAGAACAGCAAACAAAGACGGGAAGAGGAGCCATAAAATGCTAAAACACTTTGACACTTTCGTCCCAATCAAACTCCTAGATCAGGGAGAAAATTCCCCGGGCTTCTTACAGCTAAAGAACATTGGTTACATGAGAAACATGTGACTTCCTGTGAGTAACATAAACAAACATTTAACCCCAGATGTACTGAGCGTTTTCAACTTGTAATACCCAATAGTTCTCTCAGCCCCACCCACCTCCCAGGGTGTCTGTTGTGGGGAGGGGAAGGGAAAGGAGTTTGTAAGCCGCTCTGAGACTCCAAGTGAAGGGCGGGGTATAAATCCAATCTCTTCTTCTTCTTCTTAGGTTGCTATAGACGTGTGAGTGAATGGAATTTTGGGGGTTTGCCTATATGTTGTATTTTCCCACCTCGGGAGCCTAGTCTTAACAACGGTTCTGAGCCAACAGCATCTCATAGCCCTAATGAAGCATCACCCTGCCAGACGTGTGTGTGGAGCGTGAATTGACTGGGGACCTGACAGCTGCCTGGCTGCTCCTCTCATCCTCGGCTAGCATCATTCCCTGGACAGTCCCTCAGCTCCACTTTGCTCCCTGCCATTGTCTGCAACAGACCGCCCCACCCCCGATGGAAAATTCACCGTTCCTCTGGCCGCAAGCCGGCAGTGCCAGGGACAGAGCTGGCCCACTGGGTCTCTCTTGCCTCCCCGGTCCTGTGACAGCACTGAGCCAAGGTCTTCACTGGGGAGCCGGGTGCACAGCGGTGGCCCAGCCCTCCTGGGAGCTCGGCAGGACCCAAAGGAGGGCAGAGGTGCTCTCCACGTAACGCCTGTCGCCCTTCACGGCTGCGTCAGGACAGGAGGTGCCACGGTCCGTTCCTGGGGTGGGTGGCATCCCAGACCATGGGATTCTCCACAGGGCAGGCCTGGGGCAGGAACAAAAGTCACACACAGGGCTCTCTCTCTCTGTGTGTGTGTGTGTGTGTGTATCCTGCACCAAGAAGTAAACGCGCAGACCCCAAACGCCAGACCGAGGAAAGGCGAAGTCAGTAGCCAGGACAACTGCATGCAGATTAAGAACATTTGTGTACATTTGGTAGGATGTGTTCTGCCTGCGAGATCTGACTCCTGTGGTTAGAGGGGAAATGAAAAGCAGGAGCTCTGCAGAGCGCAGTGTCAAGTGGGGCACCAGGGCAGAGGCGCGCTTTCCCCCCTCAACGCCACCTCCTTGGCTCTCCTGAGCCACGAGGGCCAGACTGAGGCAGACACTGAAAAGGAAGGGAAATCCCCCCCCCCCGGCCCGC
>NW_015160314.1:117842-128098 GCF_001447785.1 Gekko japonicus
AAAGGGGGGGGGCTGAGACAAGAGGGGCGGGGGGGGGGGGTCGCAGGAGGGCTGCCAAACCTCCGCCAGAGGCCAGAAGGTTCCCCTGCTGCGGATCCGGCCGGGCAAATACTTTGCACGCATCTCTCAAAGCAACCGAATCAAGAGACCCAGCGGCCTAAACTCGAAACTTGTGCCCTTGGATGACTTTCAGACCTGGAACTTGAGCCCTTTTGGCTGTGAAGACCCGGCTGGAGGCCTCCCTGTTCCCCAGCAGAACGTGTTCCTCTCCCTCGGAAGGAGCCCGGGGCCGGTCCCTGCACCCACAGCACCCCCTACTGACTCCCCGGGGCCAGAACGCCTGGGTGCTGCCCAGGGCGAAAAGCGCACTCTGCCCAGGACGGTTTGGGGCGGAGCAGCCACGCTACACCAGGGGAATGGAGCACCCACGCGGAGTTCACTCATCTTCCTGCTGCCGGCACTCCTGCAGATTCCTGGCCGCTGCCTCTGAGGCTGGAAACCTCGGCTCCCTTAAACACAGTGGCCGCTCGGCTGAGAGACTAAGGCCAGCACACGCAAGGGGAATTCTTGGAGATTTGGGGGCAGAGCCTGGAGAGAGCCACAGAGTCCACCCCTTCCAAAGCAGGCATTTTCTCTCTGATAAGAGCTGTCCTTGAAAAAGAGCCGTTTCTGTCAGAGCTCTCTCAGCCCCACCTACCCTCACAGGGCGTCTGTTGTGAGGAGGGGGAGGGAAAGGAGTTTGTAAGCCGCTCTGAGACACCTTTGGGTTGTGAAGGGCGCGGTATAAACCCAATCTCCTCCTCCTCCTCCTCCTCCTCTACTACTACTACTACTACTACTACTACTACTACTACTACTACTACTACTACTACTACTACTACTACTACTCCTCTGTTGTCTGGAGCTCAGTTCCTGAGGGGCAGTCATGTTGGTCGGCAGTAGAACAGCCAGATTAGAGACCAGTAGGATTTTCTAGGTCTCCAGGCCCCACCGGGAGTTTGGCAACCCCAGCGTGCACCCTTCCTGCCAGTATGCGCAACTGCATTTTTTCCCCCCTTAGATGTGCCCAAACCTCTTAGCACTCATTCTTCATTAAGCCTCTTTCCCACTTTGGGGTGGGGGGGGGGGAGTTATGCCTTGACCCGCCACCCGCCATCCCCTCCTCCAAGAGCCCGGGGCCCAGGGAGAACAAGCGGCTGCCCTGCACTGGAGAGGCAGCAGGCGGGGCCAGCAGAGGGGTCCAGCGAGAGGAGGCCGCCCCAGCTGTCCTGCACCGCTCCGTCCCAGCGCTGCCTCCTTGGACCAGCGCCTCTTCTCCTCACCACCGGCGCAGAGGGGCGGAGCAGTCGTCAGTTCTGCTTTCTGCACGAAGACCCACTTCCCCAGGGCTGGCATCAGCACACCCTGAGGAGGGCCAGCTACCAGGGCCCGGGGCTCCTGGGGGGGGGGCACTGCAAATGTGGTGCTCGGAAGTGATGCTGCTGGTCGCCATGGCGGCGGCGGCAGCAGCACTCTCCATGGCACGCGCCAGCCGGTGCAGTCGGGGGGGGGGCACTGAGCAGGGGCAGTGGGGGGGCTGATTAACGGGAGAAGGCGAGAGGCAAACAGGTGGGAGTCCAGAAGGTATGGGGGGCTGGCAGTTGGCAGACAGGGGCCTCTGAGCCCTGCCGGCCCAGGGCCCCGCGAAACCCGGATCCAGCCCTGCGCAACTTCCCCCAGGGGCGGGCAGGGGAGAAGAGCGGAGGGGCACTCCTTGCCAGTCCACATAAGAGAGCTGCAGCAGTAGCAGCCTGAAGGCTTCACGGAGGCCCGGTGGGTAGAGCGGCAGAACAAGAAGCGGCGACCGGAGGACCTCGGCCTGACCTCCGAGCAGCCCCCCAATCTAAACACAAGAGCAGACAAATGGCTTCCACCGCAGGCTGCTAACACAAGACCTTCTTTCATGGAAGGCTCCAGTTCCTTTCAAGCTAACCTCAGACTTTTCCTTTGGAACATTAAATGCGAGGGAGAGAATTGGCCGTGTCTGTGTCTGCCGGAGTGACAGGTCTGAAATGCCACTCTGCGCCGGGCACACGGGTAAGCCCGGGCCCGTTTGCTGTGGGGACTGGATGAAAACGGATCCGGCCTCGTCTCTTTAACAATGCCTGGGAAAGGGGGGAGTTTTGCTCTTCAGCCTACAGCGAACCGTTATCCTTCCTGGAGGCAGAGCCGCCTGCCCACAACAGAACCTGCCTTCTGCTGCCGCGCAGCTTCTCATTCTTAACTAAACCCTGCGTAATCCAAATGGCTCCGTGGATTTCCAAGACAAACCTGGCCAGACTTCCTGCTGGGATTCTTCTCTTCTGTAAACAAGGCAACCTGGATGCTCTTCCACGAAATCTCCGGCTCAGGCAGGGAATCGAGGGTCAGATTCGGCTACTGTGTTCTGGCACATTTAAGGTCTCCTGCTTGGAAAACAGGTCAATGCGGCAGCCACAGACACAAAAGCCTCCCCCCCCCAGCTGCGGTTACTTCCAAAGTTGACTGCAGACTCCTAATCTGGCCCTGCTGATCGATGCCAATGATGACTTGGAGGCTAGATTACCGTAACATGCTCTACATGGTGGGTTTGCCCTTGACGGTGAACTGGAAGCTTCTGCTGGTGCCCAATGCCCTGGCCCATCACCACCCTGCCACACCAGCCCTGAGCTCTCTTGACTGGCTGCCTGTTTGTCTCCACGTCCAATGTCTCCACGTCTAATGTGCTGGTTAAGTGCGCGGACTCTAATCTGGGAGAACCGGGTTTGATTCCCCCACTCCTCCGCTTGCACCTGGCTGGATGACCTTGGGAAAGCCGTAGTTCTGATAAGAGCTGTCCTTGAAAAAGAGCTGTCTGTCAGAGCTCTCTCAGCCCCACCTACCTCACAGAGTGTCTATTGTGGGGAGGGGAAGGGAAAGGAGTTTTGAGCCGCTCTGAGACACCTTTGGGTAGTGAAGGGCGGGGTATAAATTCCTTCTCGTTTTGGTGTAGTGGTTAAGTGCGCGGACTCTAATCTGGGAGAGCCGGGTTTGATTCCCCACTCCTCCGCTTGCACCTGGCTGGATGACCTTGGGCAAGCCGTAGTTCTGGTCAGAGCAGTCCTTGAAAAAGAGCAGTCTCTGTCAGAGCTCTCTCAGCCCCACCTACCTCACGGGGTGTCTGTTGTGGGGAGGGGAAAGGAGTTTGTAAGCCGCTCTGAGACACCTTCGGGTAGTGTATACATCCAATCTCTTCTCTTCTCTTCTTCTCATCCTTTAAGGATGTCATCGCTCACCATGGGCACAGCGGATGCCTGCAGACAGACTGCTCTGGAAAATAAGGGCTTGCTGTCAGAACTCACAGGGCCGTGGAAAAGGCTCCAAATTTTTGCACCGTGCCAGATGGGCCCTCTTGCTGTACGGATCTCAGAGTAGCCCTTCAGAATCTGGTGGGATGTCTCGTGGGATATCGAAGGTCAGTCAAGAGAACACCCACTGCTGGCAGCTTAAGATGGATGTCCTACTCCTTCTCGGACAAGGGGACTGATCTGCCTGGGGCCTTGCCAGCACTCCCGGCCCTCCCCGGGTTTTGACTACCTTGTCAAACCCAAAGGGGAACGGCAGCTCTACCCTACATGCAGGAAGATTCCAATGGACCCTAGTGATGAAGCAGGCATGGGCTCATCTTCCTTCTTCTTATTCAAAAGCTGGAAGATCTTCAGAAAGGTTTTGGGGGAAACCTCCTGGGGGGAAAGTGGGTTGCTGGTCCTTCAGGTAACTGGACCCAGTCCACTGAGGACTCCAAAAGGCTAAAGCCAGCACTCCCCAACGGGGCCGGAAAAAACAGCAGACACTGCAGACGCCACAACGATGGCACAATACAACTCACAGAACACGTGTGCAACCGTGCTGCTGCCACATTCTGATGCAGCAGCTCCATCAGTAGGCAGATATAGGGGTATACCCTTGCAGTTGCCTCTATAGTGAACCTGATTCAGTTGCTCATATCCTTCTATGTTGTCCTCATTATTTTACTATGCGTAGCTATCTGATTAGTCCCCACTTACCTACCACAAGGAATCCGACTGACAACGACCTTAAAATTTTATTGTCTGATAAGTTCTCGGCAACTACTTTGTCTGTTGCCGAAGTCTTAGCCTATGTTTGGAGGCTTAGGGTAAGGGCGTAAAAGTCTTAACCCCCTTGTATTTTTTAGAATTGTTATATTCTCAACTGAGTTTATCATTTCCGAGAAGTTTAAAAAGAATCCCTTGTTGGCGCAGCTTGGTGTAATTTCATTCTATTTTTATTTGTTTCATTGTTCTCCTTGTTGCTGTGTTATGCCAATAAAGGTTTATGCAAGAGAGAGAGAGTTGAGCAGGGACAGAACGAAGGCAGAGGTTGTTTTGAGTCAGCTGCTCCTTCTATGGGAAAATGTCCAGATGGTAAACCACCAGGCTGACCAAGGAGGCCTGGGTCAGACACAGATCGAGGCGAACCGGCATCACCCGAACACAAGTGGAGCTAAATTGCCCAAACGTGAAAGATGGAAGACTGGGTGAAAGTTACCCCCTCCACAGCTGCCCACTTCTCATGTTGACACGTAAAAACCTCCAATCCCCGTGCAAGAGGCCTCTTGGTGGCTGTTTCAGAACCAGTGGCAATGGAAAAGCCCCTCCAAAAGACAGCAGGGAGGGAAATGGGCAAAGCAAAGCAAGGAAGATTCTCCTCTTGGTCTTGGATAAGAACATAACATAAGAACATAAGAGACAACCAATGTTGGATCAGACCAATGGCCCGTCCAGTCCAACACTCTGGGTCACACAGGGGCCAAAAATACCAGGTGCCCTCAGGAGGTCCAGCAGTGGGGCCAGGACACTAGAAGCCCTCCCACTGTTGCCCCCCAGCACCAAGAAGACAGAGCATCCCTTGCCCCAGACTGAGAGTTCCTATCTACACCTTGTGGCTAATAGCCACCGATGGACCTCTGCTCCATATGTTTATCCAATTCCCTCTTATAAGAACATCAGAGAAGCCAATGTTGGATCAGGCCAATGGCCCATCCAGTCCAACACTCTGGGTCACACAGGGGCCAAAAATACCAGGTGCCATCAGGAGGTCCAGCAGTGGGGCCAGGACACTAGGAGCCCTCCCACTGTTGCCCCCCCAAGCACCAAGAAGGTAAAGCATCACCTGCCCCAGACATAAGAACATGAGAGAAGCCCATGTTGGATCAGGCCAGTGGCCCACCCAGTCCAACACTCTGGGTCACACAGTGGCCAGAAATACCAGGGGCCACCAGGAGGTCCAGCAGTGGGGCCAGAAGGACACTAGAAGCCCTCCCACTGTTGCCCCCCCCCAAGCACCAAGAAGACAGTGCATCAGGGTGTCTTGGTTTGCCTTGGTTAGGCTGAAAAGAAGTGGTTTCCCCTCAGCAGCCAAACTCCAGACTGCGGCCAGGTGAGGGGCTGGCACCTGCTCTCTCCTCTCTGCGGACAAGGAGATCTGTGGCAGAGATGTGACCCCCTCCATCAGTGCCAGTCCTGGGAATTTAGGGGACAGAGGAGAACAGCAAAGGGTGTTCTGAACAAGAAGAGAGAACAGATTGGATTTATACCCCGCCCTTCACTCGGAGTCTCAGTGCGGCTGACAAACTCCTTTCCCTTCCCCTCCCCACAACAGACACCCTGTGAGGGAGGTGGGGCTGAGAGAGCTCTGACACAAACTGCTCTTTTTCAAGGACAGCTCTGACCAGAACTACGGCTTGCCCAAGGTCATCTAGTAGGTACAAGTGGAGCAGTGGGGAATCAAACCCGGTTCTCCCAGATTAGAGTCCGCACTCTTAACCAAACTGGCTCTCATGTCTGCTTCTATCAGGCAGGACAGCAACAGGGCAGGGGCCCGAAGGACTGGCACTGGCACCGATAAAGGGCTGCACATCTGATGGAGCTGAGTTAGTGTGAACTCCACTCTAATCTGGGAGAACCGGGTTTGATTCCCCACTCCTCCACTTGCAGCTGCTGGATGACCTTGGGCAAGCCGTAGTTCTGATAAGAGCTGTCCTTGGAAAAGAGCAGTTTCTGTGAAGAGCTCTCTCAGCCCCACCCACCTCACAGGGTGACTGTTGTGGGGAGGGGAAGGGAGAGGAGTTTGTAAGCCGCTCTGAGACTCCTTCGGGTAGCAAAGGGCAGGGTATAAATCCAATCTCTTCTTCTCACAGTTTTTTAGCCTCTGGCTCAAACATTTTTTTGTCTCCGCTCAGGAAGGAGGGCTCCAGAGCAAACTAATTTATGCAGCTGCTGAATCGCTCGCTCACAACTTCAATGCTGGTAGCTCACAAAGTAGGATTTTTTACACATGAGACTCCACAGCTTAGAGGGAGCATCACCGACACCTCTTCTGGTGCCCGCCAAGTTCTTTTATGAGGTGGGTGGGGCTTTTGACCAGCAGGTCTGCTGGCTGGCTGTGCAGATTAAAAGGCATCCTTCAAAACGGAGCTTCTGCCTGAAACGCTGAAGAGTTACTGTGAGGGCGATGCACGATTTCACTCCCTGACATTTTCATAGAATCATAGAATGTTAGAATGTTGGAAGGGACTAGTCCAACCCCCTGCACTCTGCAGGAGCACAGCCGAAAGAGAGCCCTACAACATACCTGAAAGAGGGTCGTCCAGCTTCCGCTTGAAAACAACCAGCGGAGCACCCACCACCTCCCGAGGCAGACTGTTCCACTGCTCAACCACTCTTACCGTTAGGAAGTTTCTCCTGATACTTAGCCGGTAACGACTCCCTTGTCATTTCCACCCATGAGATCTAGTCTTGCAATCCGGAGCAAGAGAGAATAGATCCGCTCCATCTTCTACATGAAAGCCCTTCAGATACTTGGAGACTACAATCATGTCCCCTCTAAGCCTTCTCTTTCCCAGGCTAAACAGACCCAACTCTTTCAGCCTTTCCTCGTAAGACTTGGATTCCAACCCTCTCACCACCCTGGTTGCCCTCTTCTGGACACGCTTGTGGTTGGCCCCGCCTCCCGCAGTATCCATTTTGTGACTGAGCCCACCGCCCTGTGCCAGAATTCCAGAGGTGCCCACAGGCTCAAAAAGGCCGAGGACCCCTGCTGTAGATCTTCTAAATAAAGCCGCTGCCACCCGAGAGGCCAAGGGGCTAGAACTATGACTCTTTTGCAGTTGACACACGACTGCCATAAACGCAAACCCAAATCTGGGAGATGGGGACAGAGTCGGGATTCCACTGGCAAAAGTTACTATCCGAGAAGGGGGACGACTGATCCACTGGAGCCGGCACCTCTGCTGCAAACCCACTGACTGGGGACTGTCCAGCATTCCTTGACGTGCCGGTACATCCTTCTGAGAGAGAAAAAAGGGAGTTCCGCCTGTCTTGGCGAACTGATTGGACCAGACAGATGAGTGACGATAACATAATTGCTCTCCTTCAAAGGCTGTGCTTAAGGCCGCGGTAAGGCCGGCTTAAGCCCTCCAAAGCGGGGGAAAGTCACAGCTAAGACTCTCAATCCATCCTGAGCCCCAGCTGCAACAACATCGCAGCACTGAGCTGTAACCGACACGAGAGGATGGACTTTGGGGAGAAACTATGAATCACTCTTCCTCTGAGCAGTCAGGCACTGACTTCTGCAGCGCTCGATGCCAGCGGGGGTGGAGGTGGGGAGAACCCGAGCTTAGAGTGGAGTCCTGCCAAAGGCCTCTTTGGCAGGCGGAACCGAGCCGCTCCTGGAGAAATCGCCTCTGGATGAAACCGGAGCCAGTGACTGAATGCCCATCCTGTTGAGCAAAGGGACCCATGAAGCTGTCTGATGCGAAATCCTCGGTCCATCATGGTCAGTCCTGTCTACTCAAACTGGCAGCAGCTCACCAAGGTCTCGGGGGGAAGTCCTTCACATCACCTGTTGTGTCTGTGTGTGAAGTGCCGTCAAGTCTCAGCTGATGTCAATTCTCTATTTGTACAAATGATGTTGAGTTCATCATTTGTACAAATAGAGAATTGACATCAGCTGAGACTTGACGGCACTTCACACACAGACACAACAGGTGATGTGAAGGACTTCCACCCGAGACCTGTGTCGCCAATGCCCTTCCACCCTCCCCACTGGACAAACAGGTCAGTCCTTATGACAAAGGATAAATGGACATAAGTCTTACATTAGAAACCACAACATTCAAAAAACAGTGGAGGGCAACATTTCAACCTTCCAGGACATTCAGTTGCTGACCTAAGAGTAGCAGTCCTCTTACAAAGGAATTTCAAAGGGAGATTAGAGAGACTGCCAAATTGCAAGTGATAATGAAGCTCAGGACAATGCATCCTCCTGGACTGAACTGAGACCTAGGTTTCCTGTCTCATTACCAATGCTGATTTCTCCACACCTACTATTCCTCTGTATATCACAACTAATCCAATCACACCTGCTATTGTCATTCGCCTGCTATTGTCATTTGGCATCTGAAATCGCTCTACTCACCAGTGATAAGGACAGATGGATTCTCATGCTACCTGCATCTGTAGAAGTGAGAAGTGACTCATGAAATCTCCTCCCCTGCCACAAATTTTGTTAGTCATTAAGGTGCTGCTGAACGCCCCACACTTGTTTTTCAAACGCAGAAAGAGGTGTGCTCTACCATCTCTCGCTACTTGACAAGCAGCTCTAGGAGAAAGTCCAAACCTAGTATGATACAATCCACATTCCAAAAGGTGGCCATGGGTTCAAGCAAGGACAGTGGCAAAACAGAGGAGGAGGAGAAGATTGGATTTATAACCCGCCCTTCACTCGGAGTCCCAGAGTATCTTACAAACTCCTTTCCCTTCCCCTCCCCACAACAGACACCCTGTGAGGCAGGTGGGGCTGAGAGAGCTCTGACAGAAATGGCTCTTTTTCAAGGACTGCTCTTGTCAGAACTACGGCTTGCCCAAGGTCATCCAGCCAGGTGCGAGTGGAGGAGCGGGGAATCAAACCCGGTTCTCCCAGATTAGAGTCCGCGCACTTAACCACGACACCAAACTGGCTCATTTCTCCAGACCTACACTGGGGGGATGGGTCATTTTATTTATTTAAAATATTTCTATGCTGCCTTTCCAAACAATCCAGGGTCCCCAAGCCAGTGAACATCAAGGCATTTTGATCATTTAAAAGCATTTAAAATACAGATGTATATAAAATATTTAAAACAATTAAATAAAACATAATATAAACACATAAAAACATTCAAACAGGTAGGAGGGCCAATGAAGTTAGCAAGGGGAACGCCAAACAAAGCAAAAAAGCATCCATCTCTTGGCAGAAGGCAATGATAGGAGGAGACAGATGCACCTCCTTTGGGAGCGAGTTCCAAAGTTTTGGTGCCACGCCCGAGAAGGCTCTTTCTCAGGTTGCCATCTGTCTAACGTCAGATGTCAAAGACAGCCAGAACAGGGCCTCCAAAGATGACTGGAATGGGCAGGTAATTTCATATGGTCCTTACATTATGATGGCCCAGTCCCAGGTCAAAGAGGGCTTTGAAGTCAATACCGGTACCTTGAATTTGGGCCCAGAAGCACATTGGGAGCTAGTATAGATGGAACAAGACTAAAGCAATACGGTCCCTACAACCCACCTCAGTCAGAGTTTTCAGCCACAACACCCTGTACCAACTGTAGCCTCCACACAAGTCTTCAAGAGCAGCCCGTAGTCAGAACACATTGCATTAATCTAGTCTAGATGTTAGACGGGCATGGACCACGGTAGCAAGATTTTCTTGCCTAGGAACAGCCACAAAAGCTGCTGAGAGGTCCAGGAAAGTTAACAGGGTTGGCACTCCCCCGTCCAGCCCCTAGCACAGGTTATCCACCAGGGCAACCAAGGCTGTTTCAATCCCATAACCAGGCCTGACATCAGATCTGAACGGGTCCAAACAATCCGCTTCATTCAGGAATCCCTGAAGTTGCCTGCCCAGCCACCACTTGTTCAATCACCTGGCTCAAGAATGGCACATTTGAGAATGGGAGGCAGTGATTCAACTCTCCTGACTCCAGGGTAGGTTTCTTTAGAATCACAGAATCATAGAGTTGGTTTCTCAGGTTGCCATCTGTCTAACGTCAGATGGCAAAGACAGCCAGAACAGGGCCTCCAAAGATGACTGGAATGGGCAGGTAATTTCATATGGTCCTTACATTATGATGGCCCAGCCCCAGGTCAAAGAGGGCTTTGAAGTCAATACCGGTACCTTGAATTTGGGCCCAGAAGCA
>NW_015160314.1:128498-138415 GCF_001447785.1 Gekko japonicus
GCCAAGGGGCAGCCAGAACAGAGCGGGGAATTCCAGGAAAAACAAAAAGCATTTTTTAATTCCATCGCTGAGAATCAAGATTAAATTGTTACATCGGCAAAACAAAAAATGATTAAAAGATAGTCAGGCAACATATATGTAAAAATGGAATGTGAGATATGAAGTCTCTGTATATCACAACTAATCCAATCACACCTGCTATTGTCATTCGCCTGCTATTGTCATTTGGCATCTGAAATCGCTCTACTCACCAGTGATAAGGACAGATGGATTCTCATGCTACCTGCATCTGTAGAAGTGAGAAGTGACTCATGAAATCTCCTCCCCTGCCACAAATTTTGTTAGTCATTAAGGTGCTGCTGAACGCCCCACACTTGTTTTTCAAACGCAGAAAGAGGTGTGCCCTACCATCTCTCGCTACTTGACAAGCAGCTCTAGGAGAAAGTCCAAACCTAGTATGATACAATCCACATTCCAAAAGGTGGCCATGGGTTCAAGCAAGGACAGTGGCAAAACAGAGGAGGAGGAGAAGATTGGATTTATAACCCGCCCTTCACTCGGAGTCCCAGAGTATCTTACAAACTCCTTTCCCTTCCCCTCCCCACAACAGACACCCTGTGAGGCAGGTGGGGCTGAGAGAGCTCTGACAGAAATGGCTCTTTTTCAAGGACTGCTCTTGTCAGAACTACGGCTTGCCCAAGGTCATCCAGCCAGGTGCGAGTGGAGGAGCGGGGAATCAAACCCGGTTCTCCCAGATTAGAGTCCGCGCACTTAACCACGACACCAAACTGGCTCATTTCTCCAGACCTACACTGGGGGGATGGGTCATTTTATTTATTTAAAATATTTCTATGCTGCCTTTCCAAACAATCCAGGGTCCCCAAGCCAGTGAACATCAAGGCATTTTGATCATTTAAAAGCATTTAAAATACAGATGTATATAAAATATTTAAAACAATTAAATAAAACATAATATAAACACATAAAAACATAAAAACAGGTAGGAGGGCTAATGAAGTTAGCAAGGGGAACGCCAAACAAAGCAAAAAAGCATCCATCTCTTGGCAGAAGGCAATGACAGGAGGAGACAGATGCACCTCCTTGGGGAGCGAGTTCCAAAGTTTTGGTGCCACGCCCGAGAAGGCTCTTTCTCAGGTTGCCATCTGTCTAACGTCAGATGGCAAAGACAGCCAGAACAGGGCCTCCAAAGATGACTGGAATGGGCAGGTAATTTCATATGGTCCTTACATTATGATGGCCCAGTCCCAGGTCAAAGAGGGCTTTGAAGTCAATACCGGTACCTTGAATTTGGGCCCAGAAGCAAATTGGGAGCTAGTATAGATGGAACAAGACTGGAGCAATACGGTCCCTACAACCCACCCCAGTCAAGAGTTTTCAGCCACAACACCCTGTACCAACTGTAGACTCCACACAGTCTTCAAGAGCAGCCCTAGTCAGAACACATTGCATTAATCTAGTCTAGACGTTAGACGGGCATGGAAATGGACCACGGTGGCAAGATTTTCTTGCCTAGGAACAGCCACAAAAGCTGCTGAGAGGTCCAGGAAAGTTAACAGGGTTGGCACTCCCCCGTCCAGCCCCTAGCACAGGTTATCCACCAGGGCAACCAAGGCTGTTTCAATCCCATAACCAGGCCTGACATCAGATCTGAACGGGTCCAAACAATCCGCTTCATTCAGGAATCCCTGAAGTTGCCTGCCCAGCCACCACTTGTTCAATCACCTGGCTCAAGAATGGCACATTTGAGAATGGGAGGCAGTGATTCAACTCTCCTGACTCCAGGGTAGGTTTCTTTAGAATCACAGAATCATAGAGTTGGAAGGGACCTCCAGGGTCATCTAGTCCAACCCCCTGCACGATGCAGGAATTCACAAATACCTCCCCCCCATCCCCAGTGACCGTTGTTCCATGCCCAAAATGGGGGGGGGAGACCCTCCTGGATCCCCAGCCAAACTGACCTAGAGAAAAAATTGCTTCCTGGCCCCAAAGTGGCGATCGGTGAGAACTAAGCACTGAGGCAACCCTTCCTGCCCTCCCTCTCACGATCTGCCTAAGTTCACACAATCCACACTGCTGTCAGATGGCCATCTAGCCTCTGTCTGAAAACCTCCAAAGAAGGGGAGCAGATGAACCATTCAGCAGCAGATGAACCATTGCCCACTTCAAGGCAGGGGTGACCACCTCCTCTGTCCAGGAGGCAGGCACGCACTCTCTCCCGGGCCCAGCCCACCAGCTCTCCCCTTTCCCCCAGCAAATTTAAGGAGCCACATGCTCCCGTATTCAGAGGCTGAAATCCTAAGGACACTTTTCCAGGTACAAGCCTCACTGAATAACAGGGGGGCTTACTTTTGAGTAGACTTGATTAGGATTGCTCCCAAAATCTGCAGGACGTTTTAGGTAAAGAAGCCCCAAGGGGCAGCCAGAACAGAGCGGGGAATTCCAGGAAAAACAAAAAGCATTTTTTAATTCCATCGCTGAGAATCAAGATTAAATTGTTACATCGGCAAAACAAAAAATGATTAAAAGATAGTCAGGCAACATATATGTAAAAATGGAATGTGAGATATGAAGTAATTAGGGAAAAGATGGAAAATACCCCAAACAGAAGTACAAAATTAAGTGGCTATAATTTTTATGTAAGTTAAGTTCTGATCAGTAATTAATTCAGGGTAGGTTTTGTTTGTACATGCAGTTTTTGTCTTTGTATCTATGTATGATTAGATATTGCAGATGATGTATTTGTAGACAATCACAGCGGAGTGTTTAGGCATCGGCTTATATAAGGCGATTGTTTGTGTTATGTTATGTTGTCTGATTGAAGTTGTCATTGGGCGATAAAAATGAGGGGAAAAAAAGATAACGGAACAGAGCAGGGAAGTCTACTAGGTTGGGGAGCCTCCTGGTGATGCCAGGCCCCAAAGAGGCCAGGTTTGCTGTAACCAGGGCCAGGGCTTTTTCGGTGGCGGCTCCTACCTGGTGGAATGAGCTCCCGGAGGAGATCTGGGCCCTGCGGGACCTTGCGCAGTTCCGCAGGGCCTGTAAGACGGAGCTCTTCCGCCAGGCTTTTGAGTAGGAGCCACCACCACCATCACACTACCCCATCACCGTACCATCACTACTGTATTACCATCGCCGCACCATCGTTGTTGCACCACCACCACCACCACCACCACCACCACCACCAATTGGATTAGATAACATCGGGGTTTGTGATAGCCCTGTGACAAGACATTTCTAATATCACGTGGAACCATACCACTAAATTGAGTCTAACATTCCCAGGATGCCATGGAATTGGGACTACCATCCCCAGGATACCATCTTGTGATTGAAGATCTTTTGAAACATCTGGAGCACTTTATGCTGTTTTAAATGTTGGTTTTATCTTGTTTTATTGATTAACTATTGGCATATTTTGCCCTATTTGTGTTTTAACTATCGGCACATATTGCCCTATTTGTGAGTCACCCTGAACCCGTTTACGGGGAGGGCGGGCTATAAATTTGAACAAACCACCACCATCACACTACCCCATCACCGTACCATCACTACTGTATTACCATCGCCGCACCATCGTTGTTGCACCACCACCACCACCACCACCACCACCACCACCAATTGGATTAGATAACATCGGGGTTTGTGATAGCCCTGTGACAAGACATTTCTAATATCACGTGGAACCATACCACTAAATTGAGTCTAACATTCCCAGGATGCCATGGAATTGGGACTACCATCCCCACGATACCATCTTGTGATTGAAGATCTTTTGAAACATCTGGAGCACTTTATGCTGTTTTAAATGTTGGTTTTATCTTGTTTTATTGATTAACTATTGGCATATTTTGCCCTATTTGTGTTTTAACTACTGGCACATGTAGTTGCCAGTTACGCAGCCCTATTTGTGAGCCGCCCTGAGCCCGTTTGCGGGGAGGGCGGGCTATAAATTTGAACAAATAAAATAAATAAAAATAAAAGTCATCCAGATCTTCAAGCTCGGGTGGTGAACAGATGGCAAAGCAGCGATACGGGTAGATTCCCACCATCTCTCCCTTGTAGAACGGGCAGCCTGAACTGAGTTGTAATAGAGACCAATGTGACTCTTGGTAACCCAGCAGATGGTAGAGGAAGAAGGCTCCTTAGCCTGGAGGGAGGCTTCAAATTCTAGCCAGAAAGAAAGGTGGGGTATAAATATTGTAATAAAGAAAGGAAGACTGTGCTCAGTGGACTGGCAGGGTAAGGATAGGATCCACCTCAGTGTCCTGGTCTTGCTTAAAGTCATGACTTTGTTCTGTGCCTGCTGGGAAGTTTTTGATGAGGGCAGACTGGATGTGCTGTCTTGGCTGGTGGCCACCGAGATGACACACGAGAAGCCAAAATCAAGGTCAGTAACAAAGCCAGAGGTTGGATAGCCGGGAAGTCAAGTCAAGATTGCAAGTTTCCAGGGATAAGGAGCGGCTGCTGCACACTCAGAAGCAGGTCTGATTACGCAGAGTTGCAGCCGCGCTGAAGCAGGTCCATGGAGTGTTTCTGAACAGGTCCTCCCTTCCCTGGGAGTTGAGTCTGCAGAGCTGCAATCTGGCCCTCCTTCTTCACTCCTGCATAGTCAGCCTCTGGCCCTACGTCTGGGGCACTCTGGAGAACTAGGCGGGGAGTCTGGCCTCGGGGTGTCTGCAGCTGGGGGTGCTGGCCCAGCCTCAGGAATTATCTCTCCTTCTGGCTGCACCTCTTGTGCAACTGCTGGGGACTCTTCCTCCTCCTCAGGTGCTGTTGAGGGTTCTTCTTCTGGGCTGACTCCAGAGGAGGCTGCGTTGCTCCATGCCAGCCTCAGACGAACCGGGACCCACGACACTGGATGTGTGCAAACTCCACAGTCAAATGAAATTTGATTTCTTCCCATGCGGCCCACAGAAGTATTGAACTCTTTTGAGTAAGAATCTCTCCAGGCTGGGTGGACAGACAACCCCAAAGGCCAATGCGATTCCAAGCAACCAAGTATAAAAATGGCGCATGCGTGGGGCAAAGAATTCCAGTTTCACATTAACACGGCTGTCATCTGAACTGGTTGGGAGTGACTAAGAAAGACACCCCCCCCGGGGTCCTGGCAGACGGCTCACTGAGAACATTGCCGCGAGGATGGTAGACAGGAGCAAATCCCACGTGCGAGCTTATCGGGACGGGACTGGAAACGTGACTGCTGCCACGGTGTCTATGGTGAAGCTGCCCTGGGAACACCACATTCCGTTCTGGTGGCTGCATTTCAAAAGGAGATTATGGAGCCAGAAGAAAACCAAAACAATCTAGGGGTTGAGCACCTTCCCTGTGGGGAAAAAAAGGCTACAGAATGTGGAGATTACTGATTTTTTAAAAAGACAATGGGGGGGAGGGGAGATGTGATGAAGGTTCCTAAAATTAGACACTTTCTCACATCAACACGAGAACAGTAGGACTTCACCTACTGCAACTGACTGGCGGTCAATTTAGTGCAGGCAAACAGAAGTCCTGTTTTACACCACGCACGCATTAGCTATGGAATCGGTTTCCATGAGATGTGGCCATGGCCACGAGCTCGGATGGTGTTAAAAGGGGGGCCAAGCACACTTCAAGACGGTCCATCAGCTGCTATTAGCTGGACTGGCTAATCTGAACCTCCCTCTTCAGAGGCAGCACAGCAGCTCCTGTAGCTGAGCCTGCTTTGTGGTGGCCCCACCTGGTGGCGTAAAGGACCAGACAAAGTCAGGAAGGGTCCCGTTCTGTAAAGGACACTAACAGATGTGTTCAGGGCAGCATCTTTACAAAGGAGTGCTATCACAGCTTTCGAATGTTTGTTGAAAGTTTTAATTGGTTGTTTTTGTAGTGTGGTTTTTATTTATTTTTGTAACTGGCATTGGTCTAGAGCCATAACATAAGCCAGGAGTCCAGCAACACCTAAAATATGCACAAAATGCTGGGATAAATTCTACTGGTCTTTAAAGCTGCCCCCAGGTTCCGGTTTCATTCTGTGAGAAAGGCGGACTACAAAATTGCCTCCACACCTTACTTTCCGGGCTTCTCGGAAGCATCCATTTGGTGACTGTAGGAAACAGGATGCTGGAAGAAATGAAGGATCCGTCCGATCCGCCAGGATCTCCTTCTGTCCTTAAGACTGAGTTCAGGCTCAGCTCGGCAGTAGGGAAACCCTATATCTGTTCGGTGGAAAGAGCAACTATTTCAAGTTCTGTGAATGAATGAATGAATGAATGAATGAATGAATGAATGAATGAATGAATGAATGAATGAATGAATGAATGAATGAATGAATGAATGAATGAATGAATGAATGAATGAATGAATGAATGAATGAATGAATGAATGAATGAATGAATGAATGAATGAATGAATGAATGAATGAATGAATGAATGAATGAATGAATGAATGAATGAATGAATAGAGTGAGCCGGCCCTGGTGATGTTGGAAGAGTGATGTTGGAAGAGAGTTTTACACATATCGTGGACCTCCCAAAAGACAAATCAGTAGATTCTAGAATGTTAAGAGTTGGAAGGGACTTTGCAGGTCATCTAGTCCCACCCCCTGCACTCTGCAGGAGCAGAGCCGATAGCCCTACCAGAAAGATGGCCGCCCAGTCTCCGCTTGGAATCGTTAAATCAAGCCTGAGCTCTCCCTAGCTGCTCACATGGCCATACCGAGCCTATGGTCCTTTGGTCACATTATGAGAAGACAAGAGTCCCTGGAAAAGACGATAACGCTAGGAAGAGTGGAAGGCGGCAGGAAAAGAGGAAGACCCGGCATGAGGTGGATGGACTCAGTCAAGGAAGCCATGAGGGTCCCCAGTTTTTAAGACCTGAGCAATATGATGTTTTGGAGGTCATTAATTCATAAGGTCGCCATAAGTCGATGGCACTGAACACGCACGCAAGAGAAGTCACAAATATGCCTCTGGCCTTTGAAATGGCATACGGGCCCCGATGTCATCGGGCAGGCATTCAGAAAACTGACAGCCCAATAACACCATTACCATTAAGGACTATGCGGCCACATGAAATATCTTGCTGAACTTTGTAACCCCAAAGCCTTCTTAAACAGCAAATCACCCTAAAGGTAACTGCTGCCGTAGCTTCGGGCGATGGTAATAATCCTGAAACAGGGCAGTCATTTAGAAGCAGCAGGCTGGATTCATCCCAAGTTCAGGATGTAAATGGAAGTGAAGCACACACTGAAATCTCTTCCACTGAATAACGGGGCTGAGATTGTGCCCCAGTATACGATCGCATCCACCAGCTGACGGTTTGTCTGCCCCATCATCATCTGCATCTCAGAAGATCTGTAGCACTGCATTCTTCCAGTGTATTCAGAAATCCCCCCCTCCCCCCATATAGGGCATTAGGAAAGAAAACACACAGAGCCAAAAGTATCTGTCCAGGATACTCTCCTTGATATGCCACAGAAAATGAGGCGGTGAGCGTTTTCCCTCTAAGCTGAGTTAGCGTGAGCTAGCTCACAGTTTTTTAGCCTCTGGCTCACACATTTTTGTCTTAGCTCAGGAAAGAGCTGCGGTGGCTCAAGTGGTTAAGACGCTGAACTGCAGCCTGTGGAAGGTCAGTAGTTCAGCAGTTCGAGACCCAAGTGTAAGGGCATTAGTTCAGCAGTTCGAGACCCAAGTGTGCCGCATGACGGAGTGAGCTCCCGTCTCTAGTTCCAGCTCCTGCCAACCTAGCTGTTTGAAAGCAAGAAATTGCAAGTAGATAAATAGGTACCACTTCGGTGGGAAGGTAACAGCGTTCCATGTGCCTTGGTGTTTAGTCATGCCGGCCACATGACCACGGAAACGTCTTCAGACAGCGCTGGCTCTTCGGCTTTGAAACGGAGATGAGCACCGCAACCCTAGAGTCCCCATGGAAGGATGGGGCTCCAGAGCAAACTGATTTATGCAGTGGTCAAGTCACCCGCTCACAACTGTTATGCCAGTAGCTCACCAAGTAGAATTTTCGCTCACAAGACTCCACAGCTTAGAGGGAGCATGGGTGGAGACAGACCCGTGTCTTCCAAGAGGACCACAGGCAGCAATGAATGATCGCCACAGCTGGAATTCCACCCTATTGTTTCTTAGACCACAACCCTTCAGCGCCTTCATCTGCAGTTGCTTGTGGCTTCTCAAGAGAACGAAATCATCCGCATGCCAGCAGGCCAGAAAAGAGAACTGAAGGGGGAACAAGGAGGCCAAAATAATTGGGGTGGGGGTCGGGGGGTGGGGGTGGGGAGGGGCACGTTGCCGAGGAGCTGAGGAGCTCTGTGCCAAGGACCCCCGGGCTAAGCATCCCACAGCGACTGACGTCCTCCCTTCCACCTCTTTGAGGAGGCCTTCGATTTCGCCACCTGGAGCCTTCCTCTCCTTTCAGCAAGGTGTGGCCTCCCCATGCCCAACTGCCTCCAGCAATCCCAGGATGGCACAGTTGTAGCAAGCTGTTCCAACTGCATCCCCCGGGCCTTCTCTGAGACAGGCGGCGGCTCCCTGGTCACAGGGCATACAGGTATCGGGCTTGTTGCTTTCTACCTCCTTCCCTTTCTGCCTTGGTTTCCGTGGGATGACACAGCCACTACCCATGCCATGACAATTGCCCAGTGGCAGACCTGCACACAGAACCTGGGAGTGTACCGCAACCAGTGCAGCCGTACCAGCAGGTGTGGGGCTTTGGAGCATGTGACGGGCTTATAACCTGTGCAGTCGAACACTGGGCATGTGATACACAGGATCCATGTTTCATATAGGATACAGGGGACTTCCCTGAGCCCGTGGGACAGGGCAAGCGACAGCTAAAGTAAGCAGCTGGGTCAAGGCCGTGCATCCTAGCGAGAGAGTATCATAACGCCCCTGTATAAATCGATGGCACGACCTCATTTGGAGTACTGTGTACAGTTCTGGTCACCACCCCTCAAAAAGGATATTATAGCATTGGGAAAAGTGCAGAATAGGGCAACTAGAATGATCAAAGGGTTGGAACACTTTCCCTATGAGGAAAGGCTAAAGCGCTTGGGGCTCTTTGGCTTGGAGAAACAACGGCTGAGGGGTGACATGATCAAGGTTTATAAGATTATGCATGGGAAAGAGCAGGTAGAGAAAGAGGTACTTTTCTCCCTTTCTCACAATACAAGAACTCGTGGGCACTCCATGAAATTGCTGAGCGATCGGGTTAGAACGGATAAAAGGAAGTACTTCTTCACCCAAAGAGTGATTAACACATGGAATTCACTGCCACAGGAAGTGGTGGGTGCTACAAGCATGGACAGCTTCAAAAGGGAATTAGATAAGCATATGGAGCAGAGGTCCATCAGTGGCTATTAGCCACAAGGTAATCTTCACCCAAAGAGTGATTGACACATGGAATTCACTGCCACAGGAGGAGGTGGTGGTGGCTACAAGCATGGACGGCCTCAAGAGAGGATTGGATAAACATATGGAGCAGAGGTCCATCCGTGGTTTAGATGTTGTTGTTGTTCAGTCGCACAGTCGAGTCTGACTCTTCGCGACCCCATGGACCAGCTCCCTCCAGGCCCTCCTGTCTTCCGCCATCCTCTGAAGTTTGCTCAATGTCATGTTCGTTGCATCTATGACACTGTCTAACCATCTCATCCTTTGCCGTCCCCGTCTTCTTTGACCTTCAATCTTTCCCAGCATCAGGGTCTTCTCCAGTGAGTGCTCCCTTCTCATTGGGTGGCCAAAGTATTTGAGCTTCAGTTTCATTATCTGGCCTTCCAGGGAACAGTCAGGGTTGATTTCTTTTAGGATTGACTGATTTGATCTTCTTGCAGTCCAAGGGACTTTCAAGAGTCTTCTCCAGCACCATAGTTCAAAAGAATCTATTCTTCAGCACTCGGCCTTCCTTATAGTCCAAC
>NW_015160314.1:139472-172206 GCF_001447785.1 Gekko japonicus
GTATAGTTCTTCTGTGTATTCTTACCATCTTTTCCTAATCTCTTCTGCTTCTGTTAGGTCCCTACCGTTTTTGTCCTTTATCATGGCCAGCTTTGCCTGGAACGCTCCCTTGATTTCTCCAATTTTCTTGAAGAGATCTCTAGTCCTTCCCATTCTATTGTTTTCTTCTATTACTTTGCACTGTTCATTCAGGAAGGCCTCCTTATCTCTCCTTGCTGTTCTCTGGAAATCTGCATTCAGTTGGGTAAATCTTTCCTTTTCGCCTTTGCCTTTCACTTTCCTTCTTTCCTGTGCTATTTGTAAAGCCTCATCAGAAAGCCACTTTGCTTTCTTGCATTTATTTTTCTTTGGGATGGTGGCGATTGCTGCCTCCTGTACAATGTCACGAACCTCCGTCCATAGTTCTTCAGGCACTCTAGCTATCAAATCCAGACCCTTGAATCTATTCTTCACCTCTTCTGTATATTCATCAGGGATGCGATCTAGGTCAAACCTGAATGGCCTCGTGGTTTTCCCAATTTTCTTCAGTTTAAGTCTGCAATGAGTAGCTCATGATCTGAACCACAGTCAGCTCCAGGTCTTGTTTTTGCAATGAGTAGCTCATGATCTGAACCACAGTCAGCTCCAGGTCTCGTTTTTACTGACTGGATAGAGTGGTATAGATAGGTATATAGTTAGGTATAGATAGGAACTCACAGGCTGGGGCAGGTGATGCTCTGTATTCCTGGTGCTTGGGGGGGGCAACAGTGGGGGGGCTTCTGGTGTCCTGGCCCCACTGGTGGACCTCCTGATGTCCCCTGGTATTTTTGGCCACTGTGTGACAGAGTGTTGGACTGGATGGGCCATTGGCCTGATCCAGCATTGGCTTCTCTTCTGTTCTTATAGTCTTCTGAGGGCCGGCACTCTAGACACAGAGACTGGAGCAACCCAGAGAAACTGTCAGTGTCAGTGAAGGATGGCGGCTATAACCAGTCCCTGTTACTAACACAAATCTGTGTGTGACTTAAAAGCGAGCATGTTCCTCTTTCAGCAGATGCTGCTGTCGGCTAAAGCCCCCTTTCTTGGATTCCCAGGGTTCCAAGAGGCTCCTGGCAAGGAAATCCGCTACTGGAATGAAAAGTGGGAGGCTTCTGGGTGCAATGGGACTCCTGGCTGCCCCTCTGGAATTTGCCTCCACTGCGAGGGAATGAGATAAAGGATGAGATAAATGCATGGTCCAGTCAAGGCCTACTGATGGGCATTAGTGACAGTAGCCAGAAGAAGACCCCACATTCACAGGCCACGTAGTGAAGACCCTCGGGCTCTGGTGGGACGGGACGGGAGCCTCTCTGATGCCTGACTGGTGATCTTCTCTGTGGCATCTGCCTGGCCACCGTCAATGCGAGATGGGCCACTGGACAAGGCCACCGTATCCTTATGCCAGCTGCTGTGTTCTAGGTGACAACGGGGCTCTTCTCCTTCCTCCCCAGCAGCTGGGGCCATTTTGAGAATGAGTGGGAAGCCAGGCAAGAGGGCCGCTCAGGACAGAGAAGTATTTGGCTTCAGCTATCCGGCTGGACAGAGGGGCTGCTGTGGCTCAAGTGGTTAAGACGCTGAGCTGCAGCCTGAAGGTCGGTAGTTCAGCAGTTCGAGGCCCGAGTGCCGCATGACGGAGTGAGCCCTGTCTCTGGCCCCAGCTCCTGCCAACCTAGCAATTCGAAAGCAAGAAGTTGCAAGTAGATAAACAGGTACTGCTTCGGTGGGAAGGTGACAGCATTCCGTGCGCCTCGACATTTAATCATGCCGGCCACATGACCACGGAAATGTCTTTGGACAGCGCTGGCTCTTCGGCTTGGAAACGGAGATGAGCACCGCATCCCTAGAGTCGGATATGACTGGCTTTCGTGGAAGGGGAACCTTTACCTTTACGTTACCTGGCTGAACAGCCTCTAGTTCCACCCTCCGGGCACCCCAGCCTCAGAGAGGGATTTGGAGGAAGTGACAGGGAGACTGGGGTGTGTGTGGGTGAACTATCAGGAGAAGAGTTGCGTAGGGAAGGCTTCACCAGGTGAAGAAAAGGATCTCAGACATCACTAATGGAGGTACATAGGGCTCAGAGGCGAATAAAAAGGCAGGGAGAGAGCCAGTGGGGTGTAGTGGTTAAGTGCGTGATCTCTAATCTGGGAGAGCCGGGTTTGATTCCCCACTCCTCCACTTGCACCTGCTGGATGACCTTGGGCAAGCCGTAGTTCTGACAAGAGCTGTTCTTGAAAAAGAGCAATTTCTGTCAAGAGCTCTCTCAGCCCCACCTGCCTCACCGGGTGTCTGTTGTGGGGAGGGGAAGGGAAAGGAGTTTGTGAGCCGCTCTGAGACTCCTTCGGGTAGTGAAGGGCGGGGTATCAATCCAATCTCTTCTTGTTCTTCTTCTTCTCTTCACATACCCTGGATTACTTTAGGGAAATGGTGGGTTAGGGACTTGTGAGGAAACCTGAGGGACTTGTGAGGAAAATATCCCAAGAGACATGCTAACCCTGTTTCAACAGGCTGAGGTTCTTGGGTTTTAGGAAGAGTTCCAAATAAGATTATTCTCTCTCTCTCTGACAGAAACACCCTGTCAGTTCAGTAAAACTGTGGGTGTGTGAAAGCGTAGCTGTTTTAAAACAGAGTTCTGCTGCTGTCCCTTGCTGTAAACAGCCAACCGCTCCTTACATTCCTTGCCTCATCCACCAAACCACTAAGCACTGACTGAGGCCTTCAGGAGGAGAGACAATAGACTTGTTTTTTGCCCTGTGAAAGGAAGGGGTTGGTGTGAATCACTCCAGCAGAAGGGGAGCGGGAAAGTAGTCAAAATTATCTCAGATTCCTATTCTACTTCCCCGGGTCTCCTCTGTGAAAGGTAAAGGTTCCCTTGCTCGAAAGCCAGTCGAATCCGACTCTAGGGTTGCGGTGCTCATCTCTGTTTCAAAGCCAAAGAGCCAGCGCTGTCCGAAGACGTTTCCGTGGTCATGTGGCCAGCATGACTAAACACCAAGGCGCACGGAACGCTGTCACCTTCCCACTGAAGTGGTCCCTATTTATCTACTTGCAATTTCTTGCTTCCGAACTGCTAGGTTGGCAGGAGCTGGAACTAGAGACGGGAGCTCACTCCGTCTTGCAGCACCCGGGTCTCGAACTGCTGAACGACTGACCTTCCACAGCCTGCAGTTCAGCGTCTTCACCCCTTGAGCCACCGCAGCTCCTTCCTCTGTTAAAGCAGCCGATATAAGCAGAGAAGAGCTTTACGCTCTATGGACTGGCACCTCCTGGTGTTCCCTGGCCTGAAAGATGTCCATCTTGCCTCGACCAGGGCCAGGTCTTTTTCTGCTCTGGCCCCTGCCGGGTGGAACACGCTCCCTGTTGAGATCAGGGCCCTGTGGGATCTTCTTCTTCAATTCTGCAGGGCCTGTAAGATGGCGCTCTGCCACCAGGCCTTTGGCTGAGGCGGTGGGCGTCCATGCATGGCCTCCCTGAGGTTCTTGTCACCCATCTATTAGCAGCTGACGATTATTCACCTGTTACCAGGGGTCATTTCCTGCAGGAGCGCACAGGAGCGGAGCTCCGGCAGTAAAGAGCCCAGGGGGCAGGCACATGCAACAAGCTCCACCCCTTGCTCCCAGCAGCCCTCAGTCAGAGCAAGAAGCAGCCAGGTAAGTTGCAGAGCCAACAGGTCCAAAACAGTCCAGTGGCACCTTTAAGACCAAGTTTTATTCAGGTACAAGCTCTCCCTCCTCTGCGAGGGCAGATCTGCATGTTCCCCCCCCCCAATAGCTAGCAATCCAAAACAGCCCAGTGGAGCCTGAGCGGTGGGTGTTGCCTTCTGACACACTTCCGGGGATGTCAGGGGGTGTGGCATATGCAAATAAGTCATGCTAATGAGTTATGCTAATGAGCTCCTGCACCTCTTTTTCTATGAAATGACCCCTGCCTGTTACCAACAGGCCAGGGAATCTTTCACAACCAGCTAATTCTCTCCTTGGGCTGTGGCCACCATTTTAATACATATAAGCCTGGGTCACATGGGCAGGAAAATGCGGGGGGAAAGCATGGCTGTTTGCCCCGGGGCAAAATAACGCACGGTTGTGCCAGCAGACGTACCGTGGAGGTCCTGTGGTAGGGGGGAGGCGCTGAGCACACCACAATCCTGCGCCGTGGCAAAGAGGCGGCGCGGCAAGCGGGTGTTTTGTTTTCCGGACACCAAAGTGTGTGCATGCCCTGTTGGGTGCTTGTGTGCATCCCATGGACAGTTGGAAAAAAAAAACACCTGAGATTGCGCCTGGCAAATCTGCCTATCTTCCGTCCCTCTAGCGTGCCTAATGCTCCGTGTGACCGCAGCCATACTTTGTTTTAAGTCTCTTATTGTATGTATGTATTTATTTATTTAATTCAATTTATACCCCACCCTCCCGGCCGAAGCAGGCTCAGGGCAGCTTATATAAAAATTCAGCACATAAATAAACAATTAGAACCAGTCATAAAACAATCATAAAACAACCCAATTATCATCACTATCATAAAGTGCTAGAACAGTAGGTCTAATACAAATAGTATTACTTATGGTGTCAATAACAGTCATGATGGTATGTTCAGGCCACCTCACCTTGATCGATTTATTTATGCAGTGAGCACAGGCTGTAGGTGGTAAAAGCAAGGGGCAGGGCTCACTTTTCAGGTGTTTGATGCAGCTCCTTGACTGACGGACTGGTGGAAGAGTTCCATCTTGCAGGCCCTGTGGAACTGTCCTGTGGAACTGTAGAAGGTCCGGCAGGGCCCTGATCTCTTCTGGAAGCTCATTCCACCAGTACGGAGCCGCCACCGAAAAGGACCTGGCCCTGGTTATAGCCAGCCTGGCGTCTTTGGGGCTCAGGAGGGCCAATCAATTTTAGGACCCTGGCCTCAGTGCTCTCTGGGGAACATGTGGGGAAAGGCGGGGCCTTAGGTATGCCAGAACGGGACCATAAAGGGAGGAGGAGGAGGAGATTGGATTTGTACCCCGCCCTTCACTACCCAGAGGTAGCTTTAATGGCAAGAACCAGCACCTTGAAGCGAATTCGGTATGTTCTCGGCAGCCAGCGGAGTGCTTTTGAAATGCTGAGCCCTTCCGGTGGGACACTAAATAAACAAACAAGCAAGGAAGCAAACAGTCCAGCACAATTATTTGTCAAGACGGCAGCCAGCAGAGTGCTTTTGAAATGCTGAGCCCTTCGGGCGGGACACTAAATAAACAAACAAGCAAGCAAGCAAGCAAACAAACAGTCCAGCACAATTATTTGTCAAGATTGCCTTACTGACCGCTTGCAGCCTCTGCCATCACTGAAATCAACTCAGTGCTGCTTCTGGAAAGTGGGAAGGGATGGGTGTGTTGCTGAGAAAGCACCTGGGTGCTGTTTATGGGTTTATTAGCTGGGTTAGGATTGGGAGTGACCGGAAGCTGCTTTGACACCAAACAGGACAGGGGAGCAGGAGAGTGTAGCAGACCCCGACAAGGGAGTTGGGGCAGGTTTCAGAAGCACCCCACGATGATCCAGAGAGTGCCACTCAGAACGCAGGCCCACCTCATATGCGCAACAGAGCTTACTAAAGATATATGGTCCAAAATACGGAACAGCTATGAAAATAACGCGTCTATATTATCACGTAGATGGCAAATTTTCAAAATTATGACACACTGGTATCTAACCCCCTCGCAAGTATCGTATATTTCACATAATTCTCATCCCCACTGTTGGGAAAAGTGCAAGGAGACTGGGACTTATTTGCACTGCTGGATGGGCTGCCCCCCAAATTAAAGTATTTTGGGAAGAAACAGTAGAACAAATAAAACTACCGTATTTTTTGGACCATAAGACTCACTTTTTCTTCCAAAAAAAGTGAGGGGAAAAGTGTGTGCGTCTTATGGACCGAATACTGAGCCCCAGGGTTCAGAATATTTTTTCCCCTGTTTTCCTCCTCTAAAAACTAGGTGCGTCTTATGGTCAGGTGCGTCTTATGGTCCGAAAAATACAGTAATTACCGGACAAATAATTAATAGGAGTCCAGAATCACTTCTTTTGAATCTAAGAAATGTGAAAAATTTATCCAGCACACACAAAAAAGGACGGCACTATTACTATTATTTGTAGCAAAAACAGCTATTGCATCAAAGTGGAAACTGGAGCATAGACCGACACTACATTTTTTGGCATAACAAATTATGGAGTGAAACCAGCAGATACTATTATATGGTTCCCAATTTTATCATATCTTGTTTCTCAAAAAGAAATGCCAGATGTAATAGATGTCCTTCATTTACGGCAACTGATTTGTTTTTTACTTGTAACTCTAAAAGAGTCTTTTAAATAAGTATACTGTACATAAGTGTCTTAGATGCTTGTTATGGTTACATTGTCCAGTTTCCTACAAGCTATATTTTACTGTGATTGTTAACTTAATTTTTGCTGTAAAAGTTAATAAAATATTAATTTTTTAAAAAGAATGTCGGCCCACCTCAGCCTTAGAAACAGATCAGCGCTGCATCGTCATAGCAGCTGAGATAAAGCAGGGGGCTCTCGATGGGCCAACAACCGTTGCAGCGCTTCACTCAGACCTTCCGTCCAACCTTATACATCTTCACCGTCACGAGATGACAGAAATAAGACACACACACCCCACCCCACCCAGGCTGGCTATCATCATCCCCAGTCCCAAGTTCTCCCCATAACAAACAGCCTCCTCCCTCCCTCCCTCCCTCAGAGAGCCCACCAAGCCCCGGAGACACTCTGCTCCCTCCACCACAATCAACTAGACCATCTGTCATGATCTGGGCTGTGCCAGCAGAGGCCTACTAGGCCCAGGGAGCCTGGCTAGCAGTAGGTGAGGCTGGGCCTACAACTCCCAGAAGCCCCTGGGAGGTTATGGAGCCAAAATGGACCAATAGGGAAGAAGAGGGCTGGGGAACAAAAGGGCTGATGCCAGAGCAGAAGCTGTTCTTCCTTCCAGAGGGCAGAGCCAGAAGGAAGGCTGCTGCGGGAAG
Source organism: Gekko japonicus (assembly GCF_001447785.1). Classification (NCBI taxonomy): domain Eukaryota; kingdom Metazoa; phylum Chordata; class Lepidosauria; order Squamata; family Gekkonidae; genus Gekko; species Gekko japonicus. Next base: position 146,500 of record NW_015160314.1, read on the forward strand.
AAACCCTCATCCTGAGGGAAGGGTGAGTAGTCTGGTGCCACTTGGAATAGTGAGGTAGCGACAGTATCTATTTAGACGCGTTAGGGCATTTGATTCCTTTTCTTTTCACCCACTTACTGTTATTATTCTGCACCTTGTTGTTTGACCTCCTATAAAATAAACCTTTTCCTTGTTTCATTCTGCCTGGTTCTCATGCCTATTATTCGTCCAAATAAGGGAGGTCTGAAGGTCTTGGGAGGGTGCTCTGGGCCTTCTCAAGGGATCCTAAATCCAGAGTGGTGGCAGCATCAGGTGACACCCCACCTGAGTCATGACACCATCCGATGAGTTTCCATCAGTGGGTGGAGCCTTTTGCAACCACCGTCATGAATGGAAGTTTTATCAGCTGGGGACTGGAAGCAGTCTGGGAGAAAGAATGCTCGCCCTCGCCAGACACAACTACACAAACACACACTCGTGCAACTTCCTTACACAGCACAGAATGCAAATCCCTTCAATGGGCATTATACACCAACAAAAAGTCATGCTGGCGTGTGCCCTCCTCTCTGCTTCAGTACCTCTTCTGCTAGGGACACCTGCTCAGCAGTTGTGTGAATCAGGCCGGAAGGAGCTTTCTGGGGGTTTGGTAGGGGCCAATTAGGAGTCCACCACTCCGAGGCCTGGGGTCATCTCTAGTATCCTGCCTTGAGGCCACCAACCATCCTTAGACTTCCAGGAGCCCAAGGGGCCCAGAGAGCGACACAAAAAAGTGGGTGCAAAAAGTAAAGGAGCTGGGCAGAGCAGCGGGTGTGTGTGTGTGTGATGGTGAAGAGGAAGAGAGGTCTCCGGCCTGGCCCGCCAAACCAGCCCCGCCTCCTCTCCCCGCTCCTTAAGACCTGATGGTCTTCAGTCACACATCTTAAAAGAAAAACAAAAAACAAGAACACAAAGACGTACTTGTCTCAAGTCGATGAAGGCCAACTGCAGCGTGTCCCCTTGGAACCCAGGCACTGGGCCGGATCTGGCAAACTCTGTGGGAAAGAGGAGAGGATAAAAAGGGCTTTTAACTCACCATGGACAGGGAGATTGGCAGACGGATGACAGCGGAGACAACAGGGGCCGAGGGAGAGGAGGACCGGGCTTCTAAGGAGTCAGGTCCCCCTCCCGTCAAGCTTTTTGTTCGGCCTTCAAAATTCGTGTCATCAAAACGCCATTAATCCCACCATCCTGACAGCAGGGGGACTCTACTAATTCGACCTGAACTTTATTCCCATGAGCCTCACTGGGCTCTGGAGTATTTGTTTTGTGAATGGACAAACAATCTACAAAGAAAAAAGGCATTTGGGGGGGGGGGACTGGAGGGAGGGGGGGCGACGGACAAACGTTCCCTCTCTACACAATCACATCTTCAGCTGGGAAACCCTTTTCAGTTTTGAAAGCCATTTACGTTTTGGGGGACTGAAGGAATTTGCTGCCGTGATCCTTGCACGTCTGCCGAAGAACGTACCAGATACATGCGCTGGATACACACCGTTTGGAAGAGCGAGACTCAAGTCCGGCAGCAGTTTAGAGAGCCACAAGATTTTTTTTGGGGGGGGGTAGGAGCTCCCCAGAGTCAAAGCTCCTCTTGTCAGATCTGGTATCCGACAAAGGAAGGTTTCACTCCCGAAAGCTGACGCCCCGAAAATCTTTTGGGTCCCCGAGGTGCTCCTGGACTTGAAAACAGCTCCTCTACTGCAGACCGGCACGGCCACCCTCCGAAACACAACTCAGAATTCAGCCACGCCGGTGTCCTGCATGGGCTCTCTTTCCGGCCACCACGGCCTCTGGTTCTCAACATCAGCTCTTCACCAGTGGCGGATTAACCATGAAACGGACTAAGCACGTGCTTAGGGCACCAGGGCCAAAGGGGGCACCACAAAGTTGGGCAAAGGGTGAAAAGAAAAGAAAAGAATGAAGATTTGTAAAAATATTTTTTGATAAAACTAGTGCACACTGATCATGGTGCACCCTAGGGTGATCTTCTATTTTTTATTGGCGAGGTGCAGTGTCATAGGCTGTGTTTAAAAGTAAAACGACGGAGCCAAATTCAGTTGTCATGACAGTCATTTCAATTGATCCTCTCTGCCCCCTTTTAAGACAAACTAGAGAGTGCCTTTCCAAATGCTGAAATTGTCTTAAGAATATTTTTAACATTAATGGTCACCACCTGCACAACAGAGAGGTCTTTCTCACAACTGAAACGTGTAAAAAAAAACCCCAAATAGATCAGTTATGCTTCAGGAAAGACTCAACTCACTGTGTATGTTAACCATTGAAGCAGACCTTCTGAGAGGTATTAATTTCGAGGACGTTCTCAGTGATTTTGCGTAAATGAAATGTAGAGAAATGCTTTTCAGGTCATGAATATTGGAACTTGGACACATTTAGCTTGTGAAATATTACAGTAGATGTTGTACTGCATTTTTTTTAGAACTTTATGTAGCCCAAGCTTGGCTTAGTTTGTACAGTTATCCTATGAATAAATTTTTGTGTTATCCTATGAATAAATTTTTGTGTTATCCTATGAATAAATTTTTGCATTACTGCAACCTGCATTGTCTATCTGGTCAGACTAGGCTTCCCCAATCCCCCCGGGGGGAACCCCACCACGACATGCGCGTCACCCCGAAAGTGACGCGACCACGCCGGGCATGCTGGGGGCGGGACCACAGTCATCCGAGGGAAAACTCTATGGTTTTCCCTCGGATGGTCGTGGCCCCTCAGCAACTAAGATGGACTGGGGGTCAGTGTGGAAAGGAGGGGGGGCACCAAGACTGGGTCGGTGCTTCGGGCACCAGTGAGCCTTCATCCACCCCTGATCTTCACAAGTATGGGGGGAACCTGGCCTTTGCTGGGCACCTTAGCTGGCAGGGGCCAGCAGGACACACGTCCACCCTGCTACTCTGCTTGGCTCCGCCACTGAGGCCGGCAGCCGGTTCCTGCCAGGCCTGCACTCGATCCCGAGTCTGCTTGCCTCTCAAGCCTTGCAGACGCAGAGCTGTGCCATCATGCTCCTCATTCCCCCTCGCCCCTGCACCCGGGCGGCCACCTGGACCACGCGTCTTGGCTTCCTCTATGGCTGCAGGTGCTGGCTCATTTCTCACCTGGCCTCCCCCCCCCCGTCTCTCTCGGACAAGATCGCTCAAGCATTGGCCAATCCCAGACGATCCTTCCTCCTACAGTTGGGCCTTCCCGCTGCAGCCATGAACTGCTGGAGGCAGGAATCAAAGTGAACCCCCTGCTCGGCACATGGCGCGTCACGCCTCAAGACAGTGCGTGCTTAAGGGGCCACTTTTCTGGAACACGATGGGTGCACCTCTCGGCAGCCAGAGGTCGTATTTTGAGCGCCAGCTTACAATCTGCTGCCATTTACTGGCCGAGGCGAAGCCTGCGGTTGAATCCAAGCCACCCCCCCAGCCGAGGAGGGCACAGCCAGTTCTTCTGTTCGGCGCTTCAGCCAGGTGTCAGGGCAATTAGCACAGAGAGGCCCAACGTAGCGCTGCCCGGGAAACGGCCCGGCCCGGCCGCAACCAATGTGAGACAGAACAAGCCACCTACGGCACGGCCCCCTTGAGCAGAAAATCGCTAGAGAATGGAGCTGGTCTCGGCACAAAGGCCCCGGGGCAGGCTCGAGGGTTGGAGGACTTGTGTTCAGGCCAAAGAAGTAATGTCTCTGCGAGGCCTACAGGCTGGGGCCACCCACCCAGGGCGGGTTACGGCAGGACTCTAACCTCTTTTCCCAAAACCGTTTCCTAAACACAGGGTGAAGGAGCCAGGAAGAAATAAAGAGGTCGAGGAAGGGGGGGGAGAAAGACCCGCATGGGCTGATGAAGGCTCTCCTTTTCAGGGGCTGAAAAGGAACAGCAGGACTCATGCAGAGAGGGAGAGAGGGAGAGAGAGAGAGAGACCCACACATGAGCCCCTCTGCCCCCACGTCCCTCTGCACGACTGCCGGAGTTGAACCTTCAAGATCTCCCTCGGCTCCAGCCTTCTGGAGAGAACACCGCCATGCACCGGACCAGCCAGCCCTTTCCTATCACCCCACAAGCCAGAGAGCCGGACTCTCCTAGGAGAGGGGGCAGCCGATGGCTTGCCAGGCTTCCCGCTCAGCTTCTCAGTCTGGCAAGGGACGTCTCCCTAGACCAGGGGTGTCGAACTCATTTGGTACGAGGGCCAGATCTGACATGAATGAGACCTTGTTGGGCCGGGCCACGTGTGTCATAAAATGTAATGCCAGGCAGCGGAGAGATAAACTTTATAAAGGACACAAACACAAAGGGTGTTTTTTTTTTTAACTTAAAATAAAAACATGCTCAAAACATCAGCGCACTTGCAATATTTTGTTTTGTCTGCTCACTGACACCTCTTGCTCTGAATGATTGCATCAAAATGTCTGTGCTGCTGCAGTCTTGAGTGTGCTGTTCAGGTGTGTACCTGTAAGCTGCAAACCTACAATGACGCAGCAGCAGCAGAACTGAAGAAGCAGAAGGCAGCCAGTTCCACTGCGGCCATGAGAGAAACCCTCTGGGGGCCTGACCCGGCCCCCGGCCCGCATGTTTGACACCCCTGCCCTAGATGTACGGGCAGGAGCAGCGAGTCCCTCCCTAAGGGCCCTTCACATTGCTGACTGCCAGATCCTTTCAAGCAGGGGTGCTGCCAGGGATTGAACAGGGGCCCCTCCACATGCCACACGACAGAGGCTGTACCACCCAGCCACAGCCCCTTTGTGAATAGAGGTGGGAGACTCCCCACACACGAAGCTGCCTCGTACTGAACTGAGCACCTGGTCCATCAGGGTCAGCCTTGTCTGCTTGGCTACTGGTCTCCAGGGTCTCAGGCTGAGGTCTTTCACAGCACCCGTTACCTGGGCCTTTCAACTGGGGATGCTGCCGGGGACTGAAACTGGGACCTTCTGCGTGCCGAGGAAGGTGCTCTTCCAGTCAGCCACAGCCCCTCCCCAAACCCCAGTGAGCCCGGCAGATGCAAGTGGCGTGATCTCCTCCTCTGACCTTCCAAAGTGACATGTGGACTCTGCGCGCATCTCCCCAAATCCCTGCTAAGGGCTCTGCAAGCCAATCACCTCTCTGCGCTTCACACAGCAGCTACCAGGTAATCGCGCTGGGAAGAGAAACAAAGGGCTTTTAAGCAAATCTGTGTGGAAGGGGAAGTGAAAGAAAGGGGTCATTGATGGAGATGCTGTGAGCCGCTACCTGGGACAGGCCCAGCAGGCCCTGCAAGCCCATTAGTGCGATGGCTGCGTTCAGACAAAGATTACCACTCAAATCCAGAGGCATCAAGGAAGAGACGCCACCACCCCAGACAAGCCACACCTGGGCAAACTGAGCACAGCCAGTCTCACGCTCACGTCCCTCCCCACAAAGTGCTGTGGGGCCCGGAGCCCAAATGGGGAGGAGAAGGCCCCTTTCAGGATGCACCCATCCTGACAAGCAAGAGAGGCAGGTGGGTGTATCAGGGAGACTGGTGGGCGCCGAGGCCTGGTGCAGATCGGCAGGGGAGCACGGTGGGAAAGAAACAGCTGAGCCCGGGGTGGATTCCGTGCCCACTAAGGACTGACACACGGAACACAACCAAGGCTCCCTCCAAGCTGTGGAGTCCTGTAAGCAAGAATTCTACTTGGTGAGCTCCTGGCATTAAAGTTGTGAGCGAGCGATTTGGCTGCTCCATAAATCCGTTTGCCCTGGAGCCCTCCTTCCTGAGCGAAGACAAAAATCTGTGAGCCGGAGGCTAAAAAAGCTGTGAGCTAGCTCACACTAACTCAGCTTAGAGGGAACACTGAACACAACCATTGAACATAAATGCCCATGGGGAAGTGGCTAGGGATCACGCAACAGGAATAACTGTCCTAATATATGATTTCACTCTTTAAAAGGACTGTGGAAAGGGCGTCTGGTAGCAACTGGGCAGCTCCAACAAGACAGGCACATCCCTGGACACAAGAGTCTGGCTGATGTCTCATAGGGTGCGTTCAGATGGGCTGTTTAGTCCGCTTTCGGCCCGCCTCAGAAACGGATTTTATCTGCGCGATCACACGGTCAACATCTGCCTCCCGTCCCCAGCCATCGCTTTTCGGCTCAAAACCGCTTTAACCTGGAGCATTTTGATACCAGGTCCCCAAGTGGTGTTTTCTTTATTCTCCGGTTCCAGCCGCATTTTCCCCCTGTGTGATCGCGCCTCCGGTGTCGAGCCACTTCCGGTTTTAACCCCCTCCCCGCTCGAAAGCTGCCCGAGGCTCCTGCTTTTCGCCCACCATTTTTTTAAAAGCGTTGGCGGTGTGCGCATAGGCGGAGGTCCGCCACCACATTATTAAAAACAATGTTTAAACGGTGCCTAGTTTTAGTGTTTAGATGAGTTCGGGATCTCATGGAGGCCATTTTCGAGGTAAACGTTTAAAGGGAAGTTTTCCTTTAAAGTTTAAAGGGAAGTGTTACAGCAGTCGAGTTGAAGAGGAAATCACTGTTCTGCGCACGTGTGAAAATTTTAGTTCTACAGATGGCTGTCTGTGCACATGCCCAAACAGAGAGAGAGAGAAAAACCAACACTGACACACGCTCCCGCGTGTGGACGGCAGGGAGCGATGTGGCTGCGCAGTGATCCGGAGCAAGGAGGTGAGTGTGATCGCAATTCTCCAGGTTAAAAAAACCCGCATCAGGGCAGGAGCAATTTAAACTGCTTCCAGCACGCCGTCTGACCGCACCCGCAGTGAAGGCATGCCCCCATCCAGCATGGACCTGTGTGCATCTGTTTGTAAGAAGGTCCCAGCATGTGTTCACTTTACAAGTGGAACCAGAGACCAGCACCTCAATAAATGTGAGGTTTATGATCAAACGTACATGCACTGAACACAACACAAGAATTACTTAACTCGCCTATAAAGAAAAACCAAGGGAACGCTGCATATGGACCGTATGTCTGTTCCCTGTGACTTGTGGACAGAGCTACCGAAGCAGCCCCACCCTCTCTGCAATGTCTCGTTTTTAAAACCTGCAGCAGAACTATAAGCTTCTCTTTGGAGAGGGGACGCATTAGTCACGCTATCAGTAAAACCACCAGACAAAGACCTCTCCTTGCCCCCACCCTTCTTAGGGAGGCCGACAGTGATGGGTGGGAAGGTGAGACCAGCATCCGCAATGGCATCCATCTCCATTTCCCCGGCTGTGGGAGGCCAGAGGGCTCAAGTTCACGGCACCTGCTGCCACCAGGATCCCAGCTTCCCCCTCTGCCCCGCCCTCGATCTTGTAGAGGGCAGCTCCGGTCTGACTGGAATCCCAATTATTCTTGTTGGAGGAAAGCTTCTGTCAGACACTGTACGCTGCACAGTGCCCAAATGGGTCTGCAGGGAAGCCCCAGGGCAAATCCCTTCCAAGGAGGGTTGGGAAATCGCTGGAGATTTGGGGGTAGAGGCCGAGGAGGGGAGGAACCTTGGCAGGCTACGATGCCACGGAGTCCCACCTCCGAAAACAGCCGTTTCCTCCAGGGGAACTGATCTTTGTAAGTCTGGCGACCAGCTGCGATTCTAGGAGATCTCCAGGCCACTGTTCCCTCTGAGCTGAGTGAGTGTGAGCTAGCTCACAGTCTTTTAGCCTCCAGCTCACACATTCCTGTCTTGGCTCAGGAAGGAGGGCTCCAGAGCAAACTAGTTTATGCAGCGGCCAAATGGCTCGCTCACAACTTTAATGCCAGCAGCCCACCTTTGCATGCAGCAAGTCCCAGGTTCAATTCCCAGCATCTCCTGTTAAAAGGATCAGGCGGCAGGGGATGTGGAAGACCTCCCCCTGAGACCCTGGAGAGCTGCTGCCAGTCTGAACAGGCAATACGGGCCTTGATGGACCCAGGGGGGTCTGATTCAGTAGAAGGCAGCATCATGTACTCAAGAGGAGCCCCAAGACACCCACCAGCACCCACCCTCTTTTGGGAATATTCTCCAGCACTCCAAACCAATGCTCCCTCTCAGCTGATGAGCAAAAATTCTACTTGGTGAGCTACTGGCATGAAAGTTGTGAGCGAGCGATTTGGCTGCTGCATAAATGAGTTTGCTCTGGAGCCCCATCCTTCCTGAGCTGAGACAAAAATCTGTGAGCCGGAGGCTAAGAAAACTGTGAGCTGGCTCACACTAACTCAGCTTAGAGGGAACACTGCTCCAAACGGCAGGAAGACCTTGCAGGGATCAAGGCAGTCGGTATAGGCGAGGTGCTCTTATTCCTTTTCCCCAGGGTCATCAATGGCTCTGTTGGGGATCTACCAGTTTAGTTGGCTGACTAACAAATCAAACCACCCTCAAAATGGAATGGGACGTTTTCCTTTTGTTGTCAGCCACTGAGAGCCTACAGGGAACACCCCGTGGCAACCCCCAACAGAAAGACGTTCCGGTTGAGGTCAGCGGGCATTGACTGCCACCGTGAGCGAGAGTGCTGGTGAGCATGCAGGCCGGCCCGCCAGGATGGCCGGCGGAGGACCAGTCAAGAAAGCCCTTTCAGGACCGTTTCAGAGGGGAGCCATGTCGGTCTGCAGGAGAAGAGCTGGGTTCGAGTCCCGTAGCCCCCTAGAGACCAACAAGACTTTCCGGGCTGCAAGATTCTGAGAGCCACAGCTCTCTCGGTCGGAAGTCTGAGAGGGCAGCGGTAGTGGTCTGCAGAAAAGCAGTGAGATTCGAGCGCTGCAACCACGTTGAGGCCAACAAAGTCTTCGGGGACGTGAGTTTTCGAGAGCCAGTGCTCCCGCAACGGGTCTTTGATGAAGGGAGTGCTGACTCTCAACCGCTCACACCCGGAAAACTTCTCGGGTCTTTAAGGTATAACTGGACTCCAGCCTCGCTGTTCCCTCTCAGGACAGTGTGGGTCAAGAGCTAGGGAAGAAGAGGAGGAGGAGGAGGAGGAGGAGGAGGAGGAGGAAATTGGATTTATACCCTTGCCCTTCACTACCCAAAGGAGTCTCAGAGCGGCTTACAAACTCCTTTCCCTTTCCCTTCCCCTCCCCACAACACACACCCTATGAGGTAGGCAGGGCTGAGAGAGCTCTGACAAAAACTTTCAAGAACATCTCTGACAGAACTATGGCGTACCCAAGGTCATCCAGCCAGGTGCAAGTGGAGGAGCGGGGAACCAAACCCGGTTCTCCCAGATTAGAGTCCGCACACTTAACCACGACACCAAAGAGGCAGCCCACCATTGCCGGAGGAGCGTCTGCAGCTGGATCGGGGCCACAAAAGCCACTCTGCTGTTCATCATCTATCCCCCCCCCTGCCCAAAGCGCAGAGCAGCAGGAGCCTCACCTTCACATTCCTCGACGTCCAGGTTGAACTGCCGCAAGGCCCCCAGCGAGAGCTGCCGCACCTCCGCTTCCAAGAGCAGCTGCATCAGGGAGGTGGACAAGTGTTTGCAGGCGGACATGCAGGCCGTCTGGGCCACCTTGCCCTGGAGGGGGGAAGAGGACAGCCGTGAGAGCCCGAGATAAGGAAGGAAGAGGAGGAGGGGTACTTGACTGAAGGGCTCGCAACGTTTCTGTGCCACCTTTCCACGCAATCAGGGCCCCCGAGGCGGTGAGCGTAAAAACGTTAAAACATCTGAACAATTGAAAACATTTGAAATCACGAAACCGTTCAATAAAATAAATGCATAAACCACCACGAAAGGGGGGGCGACAACCTGGGGAGGGCGGGAACCTTCCTGACTTCATCCCACCCCCATCCCACCCCCCACCCACCTTCTGCCAGTCGTCCTTCACCCTCGACGGAGGCCTCCCTCCCATCCCGCTTCTTGCCTCAACTGCCCACTCAGACAGGCTCTTTCTGCCTCCAGCGAGCAAGCCATACCTCATTGGTTATTTAATTGCAATTAAAACACCTGAAAACAGTTAGGCCAGCCTACCCAAAATCGACTGCTTTCTGAGCAATATCAGGAAATACATGGAAATTTTATACCCAAAGTGACACAGGCAAAAAGATAACATCCAGAAATCATAATTGGTCACCAAATGACAGAGCATCATCCGAGTAGTCTTTCATTCATTGGTCAGTTGCAAGAAAAGGCGGGCCTACGTGATATCTTAAATGTTTATTTAACCTAACCCATAATAATAATAATAATAATAATAATACCCAAGGATTCCTCATACACCAAACAGAAGGTGGTGTTTTCTGATACAAAACTAAAGTCCTTGTTGACCCAGACACGGCAGAGTTTTTACCCAAAACAATTAAAACCATGAATTCTATACTGTAGGCAAATACGTCTATTGAAAAACCTGTCTTCTGCTGTACCAGCAATACTGCACCGAAGGCCTGTTGAAAACACCAGACAGATAGATCGCTATTTCATCCAAACAACTTAAAGGGGGGGGGGGGAGAACGTTGTTTCTTGTCTGCGAGCATCAGCTAGAAAGACACTCTAACCTACGAAGGAGAGGCTTTGCCACTTAGTAGGCTTTTATTAAAACATAAAATTCATAAAACCTTAATATGGAAAAAATCATAAAACCAAAAAAGTGTAAGTATATGAATAATCTGAATTTTTTTTAAAAAAATCATTATATGTTCCCATCCATGCTACACCTGTCATTCTTTGACACTCCTGTCAAACACGACTGGGGCCAGCCCTTACAACACACACTCCCAAGGCCCGCGTTGAGGCACACCACATATCACAAGAGTGGAGGGCTCTGGCAATCAGGGAGAAGTCACGCCAAAAGGCAAGGCTTGCTCCAGGATCCTAAAATGGGGCTGTAGCAAGAACTCTTTTCTTTACACTTGACCCTGGCCAGACGGCTTGCCTGTGTCTCACAGCGGGCTAATCCAGTTGGCATCTCGGGTGCCCAGGCACTTCCCAGCCGCCGCCGCCTCCTCCTCCAAATTGTTTGGACCTGTACGATGGACAGAGTTGTCGAGCTCCAGGTAGTGTGCAAGGAAGAGGCTGACCGACCCATCACAGCAGCAGCACAGAAAGGGAGCCCAAGCTGAGGGGACTGTGGGGGAGGCCTCTGCTCCGTCACCCCACCCTGTTGTGCCTGGCCGTGCCCCAAGGGAGGAAAGGGATTGGCTGACTCTCCCCGGCTTCATCCTCAACAATGAAATGTGATCGTATTTTGGGGTTTTTTTTCGTAAGCCACTTTGGGTCCCCGCTGAGGGCTACTAAGAATGCCACTCCGAGGGACAGTAACTTTAAACTGCATGCTGGTGGTGGTTCAAAGGGAGGTTTCATTTAAGCTGATAACACTGACGACAAATCCCAAAGGGGGAGCTGAAGTTGGAACCAGTAGGGAGGCCAAGTCCACACTTTAAAAAGTTGCCTAACTGGTCCACTCGTCCATTCACCCTGGAGAAATGTGCAGAAACAGGGGCCGTAGTAGGAACCCTGCGAGGGGGACGGATAGTGTGGTGGGGACGAGAAATGGTATCCTGAGGAATGACAGCTTTTGACTGGCATGAGCCCCTCAGAGCTGAGGGTATCCAAGGCTGCTGCTGCTGCTGTGACTTTTGCTGTGCTGAACTGGCAGGGGGTAACACTTGGCCTCAAGAGGGGGGCGTTTCAGAAGGCCTGACCACGGTGAAGCAATTACCAATAATGGTACCACGGAAAAGAAATCGGGCTGTATGTCCGGCCTCGATTGCCCAGGTGCATGGATGTAGTGTATGCTGACCACCACTGGGGGCCAGCGAACAGCCAGAGCTTGGCTCTGGAAGAACAATAGGGACTAGGCTCCTAGTCCCTCCACTGGGGAACCAATGGGAACCATGGCGGGAGATTCAAACCCACCAATGGTGACCAGGGGTGTGTCCCCAGGTATGTATATAGTTGGCCTGCTGGCCGTTTGTGCTTGTTCTTGCTGTGTACCAAATAAAGCGTGCCATGCACCACGTCGTCGTCGGTCGTTTATCCATGCGGCAACCCACTACATAACAATGAGATTCTTGGTCCCAAAAGCGGCGTTCAGCATAGGGAGAACAGGATCAGATCCAAGAAATTAAGGAGCAGCGATTCGGCTCGCTAGATAAGTCTCTCCAGACACAGTCGATGTCTGTGTGCTTCTGAGTCCAGGGAGAACTCTCCAGACTAAGAACATTCTCGGTATTGAGAACAAGACAGCATTCTGTTCCCTTCCTTGAGACTGAGGCAATGCCCGACTCCACAGGCTGGACCTCAGGTGATTCCAGTATCTCTCCTGGAAGCTGATGGTGAACTTCCCAGTCCTTCTGGAACATTCCTAGGACTGGCCTAATAGCCTCCATGCCTTGTAAAGACACCGGCTGTAAGGACGCTCCTGGGACTTCAGGAGGTGGCGTCAAACTCCAGTGTTTTGATTTGTCTTCTTTTTCCTTTTAAGACTCCACAATGGACCTGGCGGCAAATGGTCTTCAGACTGCTTGCAGGGCTGCTTCCACGGATCCAGAGGAGGGAGGTTCGGGATGGGGGTATTCCTTTAGCTGAGCAGAGGTTGTGCCCTGGTCTCCCCCCCCCCCCCCCCCCCGGAGCCCAACTACTGGGGGAGGGTGGAACCAGCGTGCTCAGTCCTGGTGACGGAGAGGAAGCCACGCAATGTGATGAGACCGCCTCCCCCCCCCCCAGAAAAAGACTTCAGATGGGATTGCCCACCACACCTAACTTGTTTAGTAAAGTTAAGGCAAGGCTGACAAGCCTCCAATTTACGTTCTTCTCCTAAACTGGATGGGCCACTGGGCCTGATCCAACATTGGCTTCTCTTATGTTCTTATGTCTGGGGGAGTGGTGCTCTGTCTTCTTGGTGCTTGTGGGGGCAAGAGTGGGAGGGCTTGTAGAGTTCTGGCCCTGCTGCTGGACTTCCTGATGGCACCTGGGTTTTGGCCACTGTGTGACACAGAGCGCTGGACTGGATGGGCCACTGGCCTGATCCAACACTGGCTTCTCTTATGTTCTTAAACACAGAAGCCGCAAATTGTGCTCTCTGGTGCACCTGAGCCACCCCCCACCCCACCCGACAGAATAACGGTTGAAAGTTTTCCGCCGTGCCACAAGTGCACCCCCCCCAACAGAGAAAGGGGGGGCTCTCTGTTGCAGAACAAAATACACATCAGCTCACAAATACCGATGTGAATGTCCCTCACGAGGCGCCTGCTGCAGCATTTGGCAAAGAAACAAAGCTGGAGTGCCGTCCTGCCCTCTCCGGGCGGGAACGTTGCGTCGTCACTGCGGGAGCGAGCAGAGGGCACACTCGAAACCCTTCTAGCTCTGCAAGGTTCCAAAGGTGGACTCTGAACACACCTGAGGTCCCCTCAGTGGGATGCCCAGAGACCACGAGGACACGTTTTATTTTATCCCTTTCACAACACAGAATGCATCATTTATCACCTAGTCAGCATATGAAACGGCACTGTATGGCACTTTTATAGAATGTAAACGTACGCATGTCTTCATATTCTATAAGCAAAATTGTTAATACCCCCAAAAACCAGCAAGAGAGAACTATGGACTGCTGTAACTGAGAGGTGATACGATCACCATCTTCAAGTACTTGAAGGGCTGTCCTAGAGAGGATGGTGCAGAGTTGTTTTCTGTTGCCCGAGAGGGTTGGACCAGAACCAGCGGGTTGAAATTAAATCAGAAGCGTTTTCAGCTAAACATCATGAAGAACTTCCCGACAGAGCCGTTCCTCAGTGGGACAGGCTTCCTCGGGAGGTGGTGGGCTCTCCTTCTTGGGAGGTTTTCAAACAGAGGCTAGGTGGCCCCATCTGACAGCAATGCAGATTGTGTGAACTCAGGCAGATCATGAGAGGGAGGGCAGGAAGGGTTGCCTCAGGGCTCAGTTCTTGTGTCCCTTTTTTACATGCCCAGGGAAATGCTGATCACCACTTCGGGGTCAGGAAACAACTGTTCTCAACAGACATTATTTAGAGTCTATCGACAAATTTGTTATCCAGCCATTTATACACTCTTGACCATCGATTTAAATAATAATTATAAATAAAACATGGGGGGGGGGTGTCAGGAAACAATTGTTCTCCAGGCCAGTTTGGCCAGGGATCCTGGAGGTTTTTTGACATCTTCTGGGTGTGGAACAGCGGTCACTGGGGAGTGGGGGGGGGGGTATTTGTGAATTTCCTGCATTGGGCAGGGGGTTAGACCATGAACGTTAACACAAAATTTGTTTCATTGAAGAGGGAAGAATGTTTTGTGTTAACGTTCACGGATTAGAATTGTTGATGTGTAAACCAATGTTATTCATGCAGCACACTTAGATAAAGCGGTTATGTGAAACGGGAGCATATGCAAATCCCGTTAGTGTGGATGCGTACATCTTGTTGATGGAATACTACTCATTGCAAGACAGCAGTCTAAATATATATTTTCATTATACATCACGGCTGTTTTTCTTCATTGTTTGCATCCTTCCCGTGATTTCTCTGTCGTTTCGGCATTAAAGTTGTGAGCGAGCAATTTGGCTACTGCATAGATTGGTTTGCTCTGGAGCCCTCCTTCCTGAGCGAAGGCAAAAATGTGTGAACTAGAGACTAAAAACCTGTGAGCTAGCTCACACTAACACATCTTAGAGGGAACACTGCCCCCAGTGCTCCCCAAAATTTCCATACTTTTCTGTTGGGAAAAAGTCGGTGTGGGGACACCTCCCCCTATGCCACAGACTTGTTCTGGCCTTTCGTATCTCTGAAGTAGGGTGGGCATTTTCACAGCAACCAGAATTCTAACCAACAGTCAGGAATGGGAAAGTTAACAGACCGTGATTAGTGCCTCGGGTACGAGAGCTGTCTTGGAGGAGGCGGTGGAGGGCCCAAAGGACCGGAATGAAGAGGGAAGGTCGGAGGCAGCAGCTGTTCCCTTTGTGCTCACACCCAACGGGTCGCTGCCTGGGAGTTCGGAGCCAAGGTGTTAATGCTCAGCTCTCAAGAAGAACACTGCTCCCTGCATGTGCCAGACTTGGCTCCTGGGACACAACCAGCCCAAAGCCTCTTCTGATCTTGTTCCTGCAGAATCCCACGGACTCCTCTGGAATTGCTCTCTTTGAAGTTTATTTTTAATGCTAATGAAACTTTAAAAGCAAACAATAACACTTTAAGTACCCTCATTACTTGGCCACGTTTTGGACAACACTACCTTTTTCTCTCTGCCAGGTGAAATGAGCTCTTTATGTTTAAATACCCATAACACTACCTCATCTCGGAAAGCTGAAGGGGAGAAGCAGAAAACAATTCTGCCTTGTGCCGAAGAGGAGAGTAATCCCAAAAGTGCCTCACAGTTCTGACTTATGTCCCTTGAAGTGCCTCCTTTCTTCTTCTTCTCCTGTCTTCTTTTTTGTTGAACCCCCCACCCCACCCCCCAAATCCCTGCCATGGGGAGCAGGACTGGACAAGCTCTGAGATCGAGGCCAGAAAATAAACGGCGGGTGCAGGGAAAGGAGCTGAGCTTCGGTAACCTCCTCAAGACAAGCCTCACGGATGGTTTGCGGCCCAGATCTCCACGAGAAGGACAGATCGTGGGACGCTTCCAGGGCTTGAGGAGCTGGCTGGACCCCAGGAGCTGGAGTGGCCACCGTTCCCCGCCCAGCCCATGCCGTCGCTGGCCTCCAAGGCACACAAGAATACGAGAGAAGCCCATGTTGGATCGGGCCAATGGCCCATCCAGTCCAACACTCCTGTGTCACACAGTGGCCAAAAATACCAGGGGCCCTCAAGAGGTCCAGCAGTGGGGCCAGGACACTAGAGGCTCTCCCACTGTTGCCCCCCCAGCACCAAGAATACAGAGCATACCTTGCCCCAGACCGAGAGTTCCTATCGATACCTTGTGGCTAATAGCCAATGATGGACCTCTGCTCCACATGCTTATCCAATTCGCTCTTATAAGAACACAAGAGAAGCCAATGTTGGATCAGGCTAATGGCCCGTCCAGTACAACACTTTGTCACACAGTGGCCAGAAATACCCAATGTCATCAGGAGGTCCAGCAGTGGGGCCAGGACACGAGAAGCCCTTCCACTGTTACCCCCCCCCCAAGCACCAAGAGTACAGAGCATCCCTTGCCCCAGACATAAGAACATAAGAGAAGCCAATGTGGGATCAGGCCAGTGGCCCATCCAGTCCAACACTCTGTGTCACACAGTGGCCAAAAATACCAGGTGCCCTCAGGAGGTCCAGCAGTGGGGCCAGGACACTAGAAGCCCTCCTACTGTTGACCGCCACCAAGTCCGTGAATACAGAGCATCCCCTGCCCCGGACTGAGAGTTCCTATCTATACCTTGTGGCTAATAGACAGAGAAGCCAATGTTGGATCAAGCCAGTGGCCCATCCAGTCCAACACTCTGTGTCACACAGTGGCCAGAAATACCAGGTGTCCTCAGAAGGTCCAGCAGTGGGGCCAGGACACTAGAAGCCCCCCCACACTGTTGCCCCCCCAAGCGCTCCCCCCCCCAGCTAAGCACTTTGTGGGCCACAGCCATTTCCCTGGTTCTGCACTCAAGAAGGAACCCAAATAATACTTTTTTTAAAAAAAAGGTAGTGGGATTTGTGTTTCGCAGAGGCAGGGGGCCAGCAAGAGGGAGCAGAGGGAGGAGGTGCAGTCGCATGCAGGCCAGAGGACGGGGTGCCCGAGGGGGAAGCCTGCTGCGTTTGGGGGGGGGTCCCCTCAGATGGATGGGATTTCTTGGTCAGAATCCTAGAGTTGGAAGAGGCCATACAGGCCATCTAGTCCAACCCCCTGCCTGCCCAATGCAGGATCAGCCTAAAGCATCTCTGAGTGACAAATAATCGTCCAGCCTCTTCTTGAGAGCTGCCAGTGAAGGGGAGCTAAAACCACCTCCCTGGGCAGCCGGTTCCACCTCTGAACCACTCTGGCCGTGGAAAAGTTCTCCCTAATCTCCAGCCGATACCTCTCTGCATGTGATTTAAACTCGTTGCTCTGGGTCCTGTCCTCTGCTGCCAACTGGAACAGCTCCTTGCCCCCCTCCTCCAAATGACAAAAATGGTTTGGGGTCTCGGGCTTTGTCCCAGGCCGGGACTCTGCAGCAATCTTACCAATAATGATGTGGATGGAGGGCCGGAGGGGACCCTGATCGCCCTGGCAGATGGCACGGAACCAGGAGGGGGCAGCCAACACTCTCTCGGAATGACTGGGATGGGTTGGGAAAGCCAGCATGAAACGAACACAAGGGGTCTCAGCAGAGGCAAGTGGCAGAGGTGCGTAGGTAGGGGAGCGTCATGGCTGGCCCTGAGGAGGCCTCCCCCTCAGGGGATGAGGGTGCCACAAGGGCTGATCCCACGGAGGTCAAAACCAGCGTTCAAGCTGAGCTAGTGTGGGCCAGCTCACAGTTTTTGAGCCTCCGGCTCACACATTTTTTGTGGCTCCAGAGCAAACTAATTCATGCAGCAGCCAAATCGCTCGCTCACAACTTTAATGCCAGGAGCTCACAGAGTAGAATCTTTGCTCCCAAGACTCCACGGCTTGGAGGGAGCATTTGTCAAAACCCAGCAGCAGACCCTGAGTTTCTGGGACCCTCTGGCCCTCAGGGAACATCAGGACACACCGCCAGCCACGGCTGGTGGGCCAGGAGCTGAAGCCAGGCCCAGAGGTTGGGAGAAGATGCCGCTATTGCTGCCGACATGTAACCTATGGCAACCCCCAGAACCCCAGGAGCAGGGAAGGCAGGAAGCCCGGGCAGAGGCTCAGCTCAGATGACGGAGCACATGGCTGGCTGCGCAGGGCCTCTCCTCTGACCTCCAGGCATTAGAAGACCAAGCTTCACCTTGAGTCTTTGCAGGATACTGGACAGGGTCCTACCCTAAGTGCCTGCAGACTTCAGGCTGCTGCTACGGCTGCAGGCTCTAACTCCTATAAATAGCCTCAGTTCAGTGCGAGCCCTTGAGGAGGGATTGGTCAGTTGCGTGTAGAAGCAGGCCAGGAGAGATGGGTTTGGTAGAAGTACATGTGAAAAGGGTCTGAGGACTGCAGTTCCCCACAGGTTGAGCCTCAGCTGGTTGTGTGACGAGACTGCAGAAAGGGCTAACATGATACCAGGCTGCATTAATAGAAACGGTGGTGTCTAAACCATGAAAAGTAGTGGCTCTCCTCCACTCCATTCTATAGTCTTGCCTTGTCCAGAGATTTGCGTCTTGTTCTGGTTGCTGCGCTTTAAGGAGAATGTGAGTGGATCAGAACGGGCTTAGAGGACGGCAGCATAAACAGTGTTCTGGAAAATGTCCTTGTGAGGGGAGGCTGAATGTGTTTACCCTGGAGGAGGCCTTGACAGCCATCCCATCAAAGAGGACATGTGCTGACAATGGTGAGGCACCAACTCAGCCACACAGCCAATGTTTACCAAACACCACTGTCCTGATGCCGGGAAGTCTGCTAATGCATCCACCTGGCAGGGTGGAGGACACCCAACACATCTGCATTCTGGCTCTCAGTCACCTGGTTGTGGAGGCCTTTACAGGCACCAGAGCAGAGCCGAAGGAACTCGGCTGCCCAACAGCCACCTGCCCACCAGGTTGTCCAGCAGGTGCTTCTCCCGGGGATGGGATGCGTGTCCTGGCCCCGCTGCTGGTGGACCTCTGGAGGGGACCTGGTATTCTTGGCCACTGTGTGAGACAGAGTGTTAGACTGGAGGGGCCACTGGATCGATTCAAAATAGCTTCTCAGTGTAGTGGTTAAGAGCAATGGACTGCCACAGGAGGTGGTGGCGGCTACAAGTGTGGACGGCTTCAAGAGGGAATTAGATAAGCATACGGAGCAGAGGTCCATCAGTGGCTATTAGCCACAAGGTATAGATAGGGACTCTGGGGCAAGGGATGCTCTGTCTTCTTGGTGCTTGGGGGGGGGTCAACAGTGGGAGGGCTTCTAATGTCCTGGCCTCACTGGTGGACCTCCTGATGGCACCTGGTATTTTTGGCCACTGTGTGACAAACAGAGTGTTGAACTGGATGGGCCATTGGCCTGATCCAACATTGGCTTCTCTTGTGTTCTTGTGTCTGGGGCAAGGGATGCTCTGTATTCTTGGTGCTTGGTGGGGGGGTAACAGTGTGAGGGCTTCTAGTGTCCTAGCCCCACTGCTGGACCTCCTGATGGCACCTGGCATTTTTGGCCACTGTGTGACAGAGTGTTGGACTGGATGGGCCATTGGCCTAATCCAACATGGGCTTCTCTCATGTTCTTATAGGAACTCTCGGTCTGAGGCAAGGGATGCTCCATATTCTTGGTGCTTGGGGGGGGGGGATGACAGTGGGAGGGCTTCTAGTGTCCTGGCCCCACTGCTGGACCTCCTGATGGTACCTGGTATTTTTGGCCAATGTGTGACACAGAGTGTTGGACTACATTGGCCTGATCCAACACTGGCTTCTCTTATGTTCTTATGACTGCAATAATAGAATCACAGAGCTGGAAGGGACCTCCAGGGTCATCTAGTCCAACCCGCTGCACAATGAAGGAAATTCTCCACCCCATACCCAATACCCCCAATAACTCCTGTTCCACACCCAGAAGAAAAAAAAAAAACCCTCTGGGATCTCTGGCCAAACTGGCCTGGAGAAGAATTGCTTCCTGACCCCAAAGTGGCGATCACCATTTCCCTGGGCATGTAAGAAAGGGCCATGAGAACTAGGCACGGAAGCAACCCTTCCTGCCCTCCCTCTCATGATCTGCCTAGGTTCACAGACTCTGGAGACCCAGGTTTGATTCCCCACTCCTCCCTCCACCTGCAGCCAGCTGGGTGATCTTGGGTCAGTCACAGTCCTCTCAGAACTCAGCCCCACCAACCTCACGGGGTGTCTGTTGTGGAGAGGGGAAGGGAAGGCTCCTTTGGGCTGTGAAGTGCAGGGTATAAAACCTTCTTCTCTTATGTTCTTTATGTTAAGGACAATCTGGCTTTTGCATGTGCACGCCCTACTATGCAGCAGAAGGGCTGGATTTCCCACCTGGGGACAGAAGGGGGAGTCTACCCTACCCCTGGGCTCCCTGCCTGCCGTGCTGGCTGCTGACAAAGTCCGCCAGTTGGCCATCGCATCCCTTAAACACATGCTTTGGGCATGTCCGGTCATTTGGTTTTTCTGGGAAGAAGCTATTCCTCATATTAATTTTGCATTACAATGTTCCTTGATTTTTTTAGGACTCTTGTGTACTATCTGCAGGCTGACCAAAGGTCAACAAAAATGGACCCTCTGTGCCCTCACTACAGCTAAAGGACTCATATTACAACACTGGAAAGATAAAAGCCCATCTCCGGTAGGTCAGTGGACTGAAGACCTTAGAACTCTATCAATATTTAAAAGCATAGCATATAGACAGCAATTGTGTATGGACATTTTGAGATATTTGGAAACCCTTCACAGAAATTTATGTGTAGATATTTTCAGGGGTCATTTCCTGTGGGAGCGCACAGGAGCGGAGCTCCGGCAGTAAGGAGCCCAGGGGGTGGGCACATGCAACAAGCCCCGCCCCCTGCTCCCAGCAGCCCTCAGTTGGGCCAAGAGGAGCAAGAAGCACCCAGGTAAGTTGCACAGGCCCCCCCAAAAAAAAAAGTTGCGGGGCCCCCCCCCCCCGCCCCGGCCCAGCTTCAGGTACAAGCTCTCCCTCCTCTGTGAGGGCAGATCTGCGCATTCCCCCTCCCCCCATAGATAGCAATCCAAAACAGTCCAGTGGCACCTCTAAGACTAAGTTTTATTCAGGTACAAGCTCTCCCTCCTCTGCGAGGACAGATGTGCATGCCCCCCCCAACAGCCAGCAATCCAAAAGAGTCCAGTGGAGCCTGAGCGGTGGGTGTTGCCTTCTGATGTCAGGGGGTGTGGCATATGCAAATTAGTTGTGCTAATGAGCTCCTGCACCTCTTTTTCTACGAAATGACCCCTGGATATTTTTATCTTTATGTATATAATTTCCCTCCCCTTTTTTATTGAAAATAAATTAAGAACACTGAACATCTCCTTTGAATCTTTGCTCCCACTTTCAGAATTGGAGGCAATGCAAACAATAAGGGACAGAGTATTTGAGGCAGAGCTATTTGAACTGTGTAACACAGCTAATAAGACAGGTTCTCCCCTAAGTCATGGGATATTGTCCATTGTGGGTCATCCTGCTGGCTATCTTTACCAACTTCAGACCCCAGCCTTACGTAGAACCTTTTCACTTGCTAGGTTCAACACTCTCCCTTCAGCAATTTTAACTGGGAGATTTAATAGTTAACAGACTATGTCCCTGTGCAAGTGGGTCTATTGAAACAGTGAGGAATTTCAGACAGACAATATAATCCGGAAGAGGAACGGTTCCCAAATGGTTTCTGGTCTGTCATTTCAGACAGAACCGTTTTAAAACCGGTTCCCTACCAGAATATATTTGTAATTTCAGACACAAATGCTTCTGTCCCATTTAGGAAACGGGGCTGAAGCATTTTACCTGTCAACCGCTTCCAAATAGTCTTCAGTTTCCTCTCCCAGTTCCGATGCGCTTTTTGCCGCAGTTTTTCGCCCACGCGGGCGAACTCCAGCTTTTTTTTTTTTAACGTTCGCTTTATAGCGTTATATCAACCCCATTGGAATGTCTGAAGTGTTTTGTTATAGTGCTATAGCGTTATAGCGCTCGAAAGCGAATGTTAAAGAAAAAGGCGGAGATCGCCCGCATGGGTGAAAAACGGTGGGGAAAAAGTGGGGGAAAGCGGTGCAGTCTGAAATAGCAAACCGCTTCAGATCCAGCTATTTACCAGAAGGGGAAAGCCATGTGTGAAATGGCAGCCCTATACTGGTTTACTCCATGATGGATCAAAAACGGCTTAAAAATGGGTTAAAAGGGGTAATGTGAAATTCCTCAGTGTCTCACGTGTTACTGGAATGTTGTTATTATGTCAACATTCGGCACATTTTATTGTCATTACTTGGCATCACAGAGCCTCCTGATTCACATAAACTGCTATATCTACTAAACAATGTTGATGAAAATATAACTGACTCAGTGGCAAAGTTCTTTTAGGCTGCTCTTTTTATACGTACTACAGTATTGTAACACAAAATTTGTTTTTGGGAGATATGAAAGTGAGATTCATTTATATGGATTTTAGATTATTTTAGAACAGGGTGGGGTTTTTTACTCCCCTCCCAGTTGGTATATGTGCCTATGTTTTATTTATTTATTTATCTACTTGTGTATTTTCTCCAATGTCAATGCCAATAAAGGTAACTGAACTGAACTGAAACTTCAAGCAACACTAGCCTGTCCTAATTAAATCTAATTTAGCATAAGTACCAAGTGTAGAGAAAGGGGACTGTGTGTTTTCACCTTTTCTTTGTACCCCTGCTCATCTTGAACAGACCATGTGTATACTCTTTTTATTAATTTATTTAAATATCTTATTGGTTGAAGGCTAATCTCTGTAAACACACCACACCTATTTGACCATATGGTAACAGGGAGAGGCAACAGGTAAGCTCCGTGGAGTGAGATAGCCTGAAAGGGTGAAGTTGCGATAGATCATATCCCTGCACTTTCTTGTAGGGGCAAAATGGTGGTACAGCAATGAGGTGGAGCCTCTAAACAGCAATACAGTACAGAGTTCTAGATGTGCAACTCCATTTAGCAGGAAACACTCTTGCCCAGGAAGTAAGGAGAAGAGGCAGTGTCACTGAGTGGTGACTTGGGATGGCCGTGTGATTTCCCAGCCTCCTGGGGACCAGCCTGGAGGGACAGGGGAGTCATGAGTCAATTCCTTCATCACCTGCAGCACCACTCAGGTTTGGTGAGGTCTTTGGAGCAGCTGACTCAAAAGGAGGGCAACGTCTTGCTCTGTGAGCCATCCGGAATATGGCCTGGCTGCTCCTCCAAAGTGTGACTCACAGCAGTCTGTCAATATGTGCTGAGGCACCAGCACTCCTCAGCACAGCCAGTGTGGGCTTTCCTGCCAGGCAGAGAGGCCAGCAAAGGTGTTCGTGCCAATGGGCCACCTGAGATTGCTGCAGTTAATGAAGCCAGGAGAACAATTTTGCAATGCCAGACTCCGTGAGACTGTCAAATTCTGGGACTGGAACACCTAACATGAAATTCAACCCTAAAACTGGAGCTCCGCATAGCTATACGCTGGGAGAGGGGAAAGAGCTGGATCGGTGATGGGGAAAGGGAGGGTCAGCCCTTTGCCCCAGCATGACTTCCCCCCAGCGAACCCCCCTCAAGCTGCTGGAAGCCCTGGGGGGGGGGCACATGGGGAACACAGGTCCCTTTGCACGCGGCTTGGCTCCTGGAGCCAGGTAAACCCACAGAATTCCAATGGGGATGTTCGGGCGGGGAAACCAGGGCCGCAACCTCTATGCTAACTGGTCAATTTAAAACTTTCCAATTAGGTGACAATTTGTAAACCCATGCCATGTCATCCAGACCTTGGGGGTAGGAGGGCATTCCCCATTCATTCTCACAGGAGGCAATGCCAGTTTGGTGTAGGGGCTAAGTGCGCGGACTCTAATCTGGGAGAACTGGGTTTGAGTCCCCACTCATCCACTTGCACCTGGCTGGATGACCTTGGGCAAGACACAGTTGTCTCAGAGCTATTCTCTCAAGGACAGTTCTGTCAGAGCTCTGTCAGCCCCAATTGCCTCCCAGGGTGTCTTTTGTGGGGAGGGGAAGGGAAAGGAGACTGTAAGCTGCTCTGAGACTCTGAGTGAAGGGTGGGGTATAAATCCAACCTCTTCTTCTCCTGAGGTGACGTCCGCTTTGACAGGCTCAAGCACCACCTAGCAAAGTCTGGGTTGTTGTTTTTTTCCTTTCCTTCCTCTTTCTATCCCTAGGCACACTGAAATCAACGAACCAGTTACGATCCATGCACTTATTCAACAAAGATTTCTTTAACTGAGTGGCAGTCCTAGTGAACACCCTGTTCGCACGCAGAGTCCTCTCCTGGTCTGGGAGAGAGATGCTGAGGGTGGGTGGACCTCCACTGCCGCCCACATCCTCCAGGGGGCAGAGCCCAAGACCACGGCCGATCCTTGGGCCACCTAGCCGTGTGCTGGCAGGAGGTCTCCTGGACCAGACAGGCAGAGGGAGGTCCCTTTCAGGTCCAAGATCCTGTGAGCGAGAGGTCTCAGGTACGGAAGCGAGGAGCTGCTGCATGCAACGAACACGGAGCTGCCTTCCACCAAGTCAGACCCTTGGCCTGTTTCCATTCCCCTTTTGCCTTTGTTGATGCATTTATTTTTCAGGTTAAGAACATAAGAGACGTCAATGTTGGATCAGGCCAAAGGCCCATCCAGTCCAACAGTCTGTGTCACACAGTGGCCAGAAATACCAGTGCCATCAGGAGGTCCAGCAGTGGGGCCAGGACATTAGAAGCCCTCCCACTGTTGATTCCCCCCCCTCCCAACACCAAGAAGACAGAGCATCACTTGCCCCAGAGCACCTATCTATACCTTGTGGCTAAAGGCCACTGATGGACCTCTGCTCCATATGCTTATCCAATTCCCTCTTGAAGCTGTCCATGCTTGTAGCCGCCACCACCAAAAGTTTGGCCCTTTTGCCCAAAGGTGACTCGAAGTTTTATCCGTACAACAGCAGCCCTGTGAGGTAGGGGAGGCTGAGAGGGTGTGACTGGCCCCAGGCCAGATGGCCAGCTTCCAGGGCAGAGCTGTGGGTTGAGCCTGGCTCTCTTAGGGCGTCATGTGCCACGCTGACCCTGACACGACACTGCCCCTCTCCAGGACAGCCTCTGTCTGCCCTGCGCACTCCGACTGGCAGCCGCTCTCCAGGGTCTCAGGCAGAGAGAGGCCTTTCGGGTCACCCCCTGCTCCGGTCTCCCTTTTCACGGGAGAGGCGACCAGGGGTGGAGCCGGGGACCTTCTGCAGGCCGAGCTGATCTCACCTCCCCCCACTGGCTTAATTTGAAATGTTGCTGTTTTATTCATTGTTTCTTAACCCTGCCTTCTCTTCGACCCCCCCAACCACTCGCCGGGACCCCTGCAATCAGAGGACACACCCGCGGCCATTCAGTCCACCGGAGGAAAATCAAACAAGGCTGACTTCCGCATGTCCCATGTGGCTGTGAGAATTAAGTGGGGGCTGGCTGCTAGATTTAATTACCCGCCCGCCGCTGGGGAAGAGAGAATTCCAGAGCAGGAGGGGGGGGACCCCGGCCTCTTTCCACCCAGGTGTCCACCAGGGACGTCTCACCTCCCGAAAAAGGGATCCTTTGTATTTGGCGTTGGACTGTCTGGTCCACCTCGACTTCTGCTTGCCCCACAGCCAAGAGCCTCGGGTCAAACACATGCTTTGCTAAAACGAAGCAGGTCCGTCTGCTTTAAATTGGCTGCCTTTCTCCACAGATGAATGCCCACCCTCTTACCCGCCCCCGCCCAGGAGGGGACCTGCAGACCGACAGCCAGCTTTTTATCCACTCTCTGCCACCCGGTTGGTCTGGCTGCATGGAAGAGCCCCAGAACCTTCTTTGGATGAATGCAGTGAATCGGTCCCAGTCCGTTCCCAGCAGGCAGCCTGGGTTCCAAAGCCAGACAGAGGCCATGCATTGGGGCTCTCAGAATCTACAGTTCAGTATCCACGGTTAAAGCGTTTCTTTCAGTCACAAGGCCTTCCCTTTCATTTAAAAACAAGTATGCCGTCAGGGTTGCTACGTCTCTGAATGCCTCTTGCCTTGAAAACCCCAGGAGGGGTCGGCACAAGTCAGTGGCCACTGGACAGCACTTCCCCCCCACCCACACCATGCCCAGCATATCTT
>NW_015160314.1:172232-176121 GCF_001447785.1 Gekko japonicus
ACCGGGGAAACCACAGAGCCTGGCCAACAAGCACTTGCAGAAGGCCAAAAGGGATGTCCCCCCCCCCCCGAAAAACATGGGTGAATCACACCCATGCACCCTTTCCTATTTCTATTCCGGATTCAACCTACGGATTCACTGGGAGATCCTGAAACAAGGACAGAATTACTGGCTGACCATCACGCTGCAAGATTAAACTCCCGAGTCCTTCTGGCCGGGGGGGGGGGAGAGGGGGACACAAGCCACAAACGCATCCAACCTTCCCCATCAGAAATCCTCACGGCCACCAAGCCTCTATCCAGGCACTGCTGACGACGCACACCATGGGCCACCCAAGAAGTATCCAGGCATCTCTTTACGCAGGTCCCGGGCGGCTTTTTCGAACAACTTCCCCCCCCCAAAAAAAAACCCAGTGCAGGGGGAGAGAGAAAGATGGAGGTTGACGACGCACACCATGGGCCACCCAAGAAGTATCCAGGCATCTCTTTACGCAGGTCCCGGGCGGCTTTTTCCTTTCCTCGGGACTCACTCGCGAAGCCGCATTCTTTCCACTGGGCAGATTTCCCATGAAATCCAAAGCAGCTGCCATCTTGGTAGGAGGAGGCTGCTTCGACACACACCTAACAAGCAGGCACCCATGGAGGAGGAGGCGCTCGGAGGCCCAGAGCCTCATGACGCATTCACCGCGGCTTCCCCACATGCCCCACTCACCAGCCCAAAGGCCACTGCAGGCACGACTGGGCTCCCACGCACGGAACCCTTCACGGAGTATCCATCTTCCATGTAAAACCCGAAACCAACTATCTAACCCTTTTCGTTGTGGAGTTATACAGGGGAACATGCAGCCTGCACCTTCCCATTATAACTCTGCAACGAAAACAGCTAGGAAGTTCCCTTTTTACGTGAAAGCTGGGAGCTAGTAAGTCATGGTGAACAAGTGCTGTAACGCTACAGTTGTCTATCAATGCACATGTAAAATTAATAATAAAAGCCCCCGATAGCCCCCCGAGCAGGAGAGGAGAGAGCCAATGTGGGAGGGACCAGGGTATTTTAAGGGATCTTTCAAGAAAGATGGCTCCAGCCCTGGCAAAGCAGGGGACAACGAAGAAGTAAAACAAGGTCATGCGGAGACTCCCAAAATGTGCAGCGCTGTAAGGAAGCCAAAGTGGAGCAAAATATCCGTGTGAAAGCAGACCCAGTGAGGCCAACGAGCAGGCTCTTCCGGGCAACTCTGGGTCTGCCCAGTTTCTTCGCAAGACACACCTGGGCAGGAGCACCCTGTGCTTCCCACGGAGGCCGTGGCCGGGCAGGAGTTGCTCCTGCCTTCTGTGGGGAGATTCGGCCACACAGTGTTAGGTACAGAGCCACACGTCACAACTGATGGCAGACAGTCCAGTGTGAAAGCCCCACCACCCGGCTCTGCATCCCGCCGCTTGCTCACAGCGATGGCCGGGGCCCCAGGAGTTGTGAGCTGGGATCCTCCCCTTGCCCCTGAGACACAGAAATGTAGAAACACTGAGCGAGAAGGGACCTCTGCACTAGAAGTGGTCATCTAGTCCAACCCCCTGCACAATGCAAGGAATTCACAGCCACACCTCCCCCAGTGGGGCTCCCCCCCCCGCCCTATGTCCAGCAGAAGGCCAAAAACCCTCCAGGATCCCCGGGCCAATCTGGCCTGGAGGAAAATTCCTTCCTGACCCCAAAGTGGCAATTGGCATTACCCTGGGCGGAAGAGCCAAGCACTGGCTCCTCCCTCCGTCTCCTCCCTCTTACAGTCTCTCCACAGGATCAGGATTGCTGTCAAAAACCCGTCTAGCCCAGAGGCATCGAACTAATTTGTTACGAGGGCCGGATCTGACATAAATGTCACTTTGTCGGGACAAGAAGAAGAGAAGAGATTGGATTCATACCCCGCCCTTCACTACCCAGAGGTGTCTCAAAATTAATAATAAAAGCCCCCGATAGCCCCCCGAGCAGGAGAGGAGAGAGCCAATGTGGGAGGGACCAGGGTATCTTAAGGGATCTTTCCAGAAAGATGGCTCCAGCCCTGGCAAAGCAGGGGACAATGAAGAAGTAAAACAATGTAATGCGGAGATTCCCAAAATGTGCAGTGTTGTAAGGAAGCCAAAGTGGAGCAAAATATCCGTGTGAAAGCAGACCCAGTGAGGCCAACGAGCAGGCTCTTCCGGGCAACCCTGGGTCTGCCCAGTTTCTTCGCAAGACACACCTGGGCAGGAGCACCCTGTGCTTCCCACGGAGGCCGTGGCCGGGCAGGAGTTGCTCCTGCCTTCTGTGGGGAGATTCGGCCACACGGTGTTAGGTACAGAGCCAACCGTCACACCAGATAGCAGACAGTCCTGTTTTAAAAAATAACCACGCTGCTCGACTGCCACAGACAACGTTGTTCCGTCATACTGAAGACTCAGTCGGAGTGGCTCCTGTTCCCTCCCCTGCACAAGTTGCTCGTGGGCCGCAGAAGAGCCCTGGATGGGCCAGTTCTGGCCCCCGGGCCTTATACTTGACGCCCCAGATCTAGCCTCTGCTTCAAAACCTCCCAGGGAGGTGACTACCCAGTGGGAGAGGCTCTTCTAGCTGTTGCGAGCCATGTGGCTGACTCTTCCAGCCAGGGACTGTGGCCGCCTGGCCACAGCTCACACCTCGGGCGTTGCAGAAGGACGGACAGGCCATTGCCTCTCTGAGGGAGGCATCCGGGCAGGAGCAGATTCACCATGAAGCAGACTCAGCACGTGTTTAGGGCACCAGGGCCAAAGGGGCCGCCACAAAGTTGGGGGAAACGGTGAAAAGCTTAGTTTGTACAGGATATTGTGTTATCCTATGAATACATATTTGGTATTGCTGCAACCTGCATCGTATATCTGGTCAGACAGGTCAGCAACTAAAATGGACTGGGTCACTGTGGAAAGGAGGGGGGGGCACCAAGATGGGTCACTGCTGAGGGCACCAGGGAGCCCGAATCCGCCCCTGCATCCGGGCAGAGTCCGGCCCAACCCCTCCCCCCCCCGCCCACGCAGGAGGTCCAGTGGCCCTCTGGCTGCACATGGCCTTGGCCTGCAGCGACTCGGATCCAAAGCCAGCTCCAGGGGGCGGGGAGGTGACTCCGACACGGTGAGATTCTGCTTCTAACACAACAATTAGGCCTTCTAGAATGGAAACGGGTTAGTGCCACGCTGGCTCCGTTAGTACAAACTAACTACAAAAAGCCAAATTAGACGATGAAGAGAAAATGGATGGCGGTTAAAAGTCCACGCTGGGTGAAGGTGAAGCACCCCCCCCTCCTGACAATCTCTTGCGGGAGAAACCCTCCAGGACTCGGGGGGGGGGCTTCCTGGCCCCACCAGGGCTGCCCTCCAGGTGAAGGGCCCTCCCCAGGTCACCCTCAGTGCTACCCAAGCTGGGCCCAAGCTGGTGCCCACCCCCCTGGCAGAGAAGGGCACGGGGGGGGCATGCTGCTCCTGGCCAGACCCCCCAGGCCGTCCCCGCCATGGAAGAAGCCAGTCAGACAGTCAGGAGCCCCTCCAGGCTGGCTGCTACAACACGGACTGGGAAGACCTCAAACATCTGAGGCCCAGAGACATCTGGAGAAGCGGCTAACTAAAGGAAGGGGAGGCTCTCGGCTACTTCCAGGGGACCCTGCGGGGACGGGAATGAACGGCAGGAGCTGGCCAGCCGAGCTGGTACTTCCCCCTGTCCTTCCTCACACACCAGGAGCTCAAGAGGAGGAGGAGGAGGAGGAGGAGAGGAGCTGCCCTCCAGGGGACAGAGTGCAGGTGGTGGGGCACTGCCTCTAGGAGCTGGAAGGTCACTCGGAGGTTGGGGGGGCTGGGAGCCTCCTCCCTTCAGTGGCAGGGGCAGGACATGGCCTGTCTCC
>NW_015160314.1:177295-179775 GCF_001447785.1 Gekko japonicus
CTTTGTTATTTTCATATCCTGTGTACCTTTTCCCCATGTTAGGTTTATAGTAAACTCTTATATTTTAAAACACACCATGGACTCAGTCTCTTAATACTCTGCTGACTTACTCAAAAAGAATCCCAACACAGTTCTTTAGAAAAGTGCAAGGAAATGCCAGGCAAGGGAGACGACTGGGCTCCCTAACCCCAGACACCCCCACCCTGCCAAGAGGCACACTCAGCTGCCTGCCTGGGGAGGGAGGGAGCGGTGGGGCACCTGGCACCCAGCCGGCAGCAGGCAAACAATGGCCACAGGGAGGGCGATGACAAGGCAAGGAGCCGCCACAGAGACGGCCCCGTTTCTGACAGAGGTGGGTTCACAGAGAAGGCTCGGAAGGAGTGGCGGGCTCACACTTGAGGCAAGAACCCCAGCCTCGGGCTGTTCGGGGGCTTCGAGGTAAAAAGGGGCGCCTTGAATAGTGCCCGGAAGTGCAGTGGGAGGCCCCGAGGCATCCTCCGGAACGGCACGATGCGTGGCTTCCTGTACGCACGAGTACAGCCATTGTGCTGCGGTGTGTCGATCACAGAGATTCTGGCTCGCAGCTGCCTCGACCCAAACTGGACGGCGCACCTCTCTGCCCACTGAGAGCAGTGTTCCCACTAAGCTGAGTCACCATGAGCTAGCTCACAGCTTTTTTAGCCTCCAGCTCATACATTTCTGTCCTAGCTCAGGAAGGGATGGGGCTCCAGGGCAAACTGATTTATGCAGCGGCCAAACTGCTCGCTCACAACTTGAATGCGGGCAACTCACAAAGTAGGATTTCTGCTCACAAGACTCTCCACAGCTTAGAGGGAGCACTGACTGAGAGTAGCACCAGGCCAGGCAAACGCAGGAAGCTGCCCTAGACCTTGGGGCCCTCCTGCCTGGCACTGGCTTGCCCAGCGCCTTCTACCCGAGAACTTCTCGCAGGGGACTGAGCTGGGACCTTCGGCATGCCAAGGCACACGCTCTCCCACTGGCGACAGACACCGAAACCGTGCTTCTTGGAGGTAAGGAAAGGTCACGGGCATGGCGTGTGAGACACAGCCCCCCCAGACCCAGGCAAAGAATGCTGAGATCTTGCAGAAGGGTACCATGTGAAATCTGTGCTTGCCATCATAAGCAGAGGAAGCGCGGGGGGGGGTGGTGGTGTGCAGGCCCAGGCTCCCTCTGCCAAGAGCTCGGGCTGCACTGCTGGAGTCGATTACGACTCACTCGGAGGGCTGCTGCTGAAAGACTCCTTCCCCTTCCCAGATCGGCCTGACCTCCTGACCTCCCCGATTACCTTGCAAAGAAGGTTATCAAGATACAAGCCTCGGAGGATTAAAGGAAACTCCAAGTCAAAACAGAAAAACACCTCTTTCCCCAACAAATAAAAAACTTCCTGGCCTTGTTAAGCTGACAGCCCCAGCAGAGGTGTTGACATAACCTCCCCTCTCCGCAAGGCTTAAAGTCAACAAATCCCTGCGCTTGGCGCAGCTCTGTCAAGGCGATTTACACTCACTGGCCTGACATGAAATTAAAACAACAATCAACCGCCAGGGACAAAGGGGGCTTTTCCTCTCCCTCTCCCTCTGCCTCCTGATAGCCATCTCCTTCGACTGGAGTTCCACTCCCCAAAGAGCTGGAGACCCAATTTTCAATTACCTTGTTTTATGTATGTGGAGGCCGGGACTCAGCAGCACTGCGCAGCATGCCTGGTGCAGAAGGATGGGGTTCCCAGGGCGTCCTTTGCGTTGCCAGCAACTGCTGCGTTGCCCGGGCCACTTTGCGGGCCATTCACATGTGGTCACCCACAGACATTCTGCACCACTGCATCACACTCTAGGGGTCCAGCGCCTTGGCTGTGAACTCTTACCCTTGGGGCCACCACCAGCAGTGTGACACGATTTGATCCTGGGTCATGTGAGAAGCACAGTGCAGACGGGGGAGGGGCCATGGCTCAGTGGCAGAGCCTCTGCTTGGCATGCAGAAGGTCCCGGGTTCAATCCCCGGCATCCCCAGTTAAAAAGGACCAGGCAGGAGGGGATGGGAAAGACCTCTCTGCCGGAGACCCCGGAGAGCTGTAAAGAGGGGCCTGTGGCTCAGTGGAAGAGCCTCTGCTTGGCATGCAGGAGGTCCTGGGTTCAATCCCCGGCATCTCCAGTTAAAAAGGACCAGGCAGGAGGGGATGGGAAAGACCTCTGTGCCTGAGAGCCTGGAGAGCCACTGCCGACTGGAATAGACAATACTGACTTTGATGGACTCGGGGGAGGAGGGGGGGTCTGGTTCAGGATAAGGCAGCTCCATGCATTCAAGACACCTTGTAGCCTTGGTCTACTGGAAGGCAGCCCCACTCAAGAGCAAACGGCCTGCAAAAGGAAGACTTGGCTGTCACTAACCCCCCCCCCACAAGAAACCCCTGGCCAGTCTAGAGTGTGTGGGGGGGGGACACAGCCTCCCGCTGACTCCTCCCCCCT
>NW_015160314.1:179811-195908 GCF_001447785.1 Gekko japonicus
AAAGAGTGCCTTGGGCCCCTTGCTTTGTGCAGACAAATCTTCTTCTCTTCCCCGGCTGTGCTTGCAAAGGCCCAAGGGCAGAAGACAAAGACACCCGGGGGTACTTACTGGCAGGTGTGTGAAGACAGCAAAGGTGCTCCGCAGAAAGGCGATGAGGTCCACCAGGTAGTCACTGGCCTCGGCACTGGGCTCGGCAGCCATCCAGTCGTAATCCGCCAGCTGCAGGAACTGGTCTATCTTCTGATTCAAGTTGGTGTAGATCTCTTCCTCTGCGGCATGGCGAGCATCCTGGGGGGGGAGCGGGGGACCCCGCAGAACATCAGTGTTGGAATGGCAAGTTGCTCACACTTCAGCCATTACAGAGTTAAATGTTGTTTGTTAGCAAACAGGATGTGACGTTGCATAATGTATTCAATGGCGGAAAAGTTTGTGGGAGTTGTTTATCCTAATGAAGTGACCTGAAACCTTTGTATTGGTCAACTAACATCTTGTTTGTAGGAATGCTTTGATCTAGCATTAATGTATTCACAAGGTTTATGGCCCTTTGTGTGAACCAAAGAGGTAGTTCTCTTCTAGAAGTCCAGAGAGATAGAAATATGTAGTTGTTAGCATATATTACTGAGAGTAACTGCAAGCATGTAACTTTCTATTTTATTTCTTTTATCCAAAGTACCATACCCATGTTTTATTTTGTTTTCATAGTAAGGATATTTTTCTTTTACTAAGTGTGGCTCTTGTGTTTGCAATACAACCATCGACCTTGAATTAAGAATCCCAACAATCAGCCCTCCGGGTTTCCACCCTCCCAGCCTTTCTCACTGCAGTCAGAGGGAGCAAGGGCACTGGATCCTCGCTGTGTTACCCTTTGCGAAGAAGAAGACATCCTTCCTGTGCATGGGAATAGGCGTGCGAGGCCCCTTGCCCAGAAAGACCCTTTAAAAATAAAGATTCGGTCCTCTGGAAGGAAGACTTGCAGAAAGGGACAGCAGAGGGTCTTTTCAGAGAGACAGAGAGAGAGACAGAGACAGAGTATGTTGTAGGTATGTAGGGCTGCCTTTCGGCTATGCTCCTGCAGAGTGCAGAGGTTGGACTAGATGACCTGCAAGGTCTCTTTCAACTCTAAAATTCTATGATTCTGAGAGAGACAGAGAGAGAGTATGTTGTAGGTATGTAGGGCTATCTTTTGGCTGAGATCCTGCAGAGTGCAGGGGGTTGGACTAGATGACCTGTAAGGTCCCTCCAACTCTAACATTCTGAGAGAGAGAGAGAGAGAGAGAGAGAGAGAGAGAGAGAGAGAGAGTCTGATAGAGAGAGAGAGAGAGAGAGAGAGAGAGAGAGAGAGAGACAGAGACAGAGACAGAGACAGAGACAGAGACAGAGACAGAGACAGAGAGAGCTTGCAGATCTCTCTCAGGGGAGCTAGGCTTCGTGATCATTCAGGAAAAGGGACTTCTATATGGGACAATCTGTTGGACTGAATCTGTCACCTTGGACATTTCAAAGGGCGACTCTTTGAGAAACTGTGTTTATGGCTACATAAGCCAATTGGCATTTCTCACAAAAGAGGAAAAGCAGTTTTCAGAAAATGCCATTCAAGGTTTTGGGGAGGAAGCTCTGGCCCTGTGCCCCCATGTCTGGCTACATCCTCATCTCCTTTCCTCTCTTCCCTGCAGGCCCCCCCCCCATTCCTAACTAAGTGCTTAACTGATGTTGCCCCCCCCCCTCAGATACCCCAAGGGGATCTAAAATTCAATGCCGCAGTGGGAGTATTCCCAGGATTCACACCGACTTTTCTGCCATCATTTCCCCTTCCTTGAGAGAGGAGGAGGAGGAGATTGGATTCATACCCTGCTCTTCACTCAGAATCTCAGAGTGACTTACAATCTCAAATAAAAGCTTGAGCTTCATCAGTTTGGTGTCATGGTTAAGTGCACGGACTCTAATCTGGGAGAACCGGGTTTGATTCCCCGCTCCTCCACTTGCACCTGGCTGGATGACCTTGGGCAGGCCCTAGTTCTGATAAGAGCTGTCCTTGAAAAAGAGCCTTTCTCTCAGAGCTCTCTCAGCCCCGTCTACTTCACAGGGTGTCTGTTGTGGGGAGGGGCAGGGAGAGGAGTTTGCAAGCCGCTCCAAGACTCCCTTGGGTAGTGAAGGGCAGGGTAGAAATCCAATCTCTTCTTCTTCATCTTCTTCTTCATCTTCTTCTTCAGCTGGTTTTCCCCCAGAGGTCTGGTATGCCTTCCAAGACCTCTGTGCACCCTGCTTGTGCAACGCGCTGCTCTAGAGCTTTGCACGGATTCCTTATGAGCGTGTCAGGATGCCGTGCACAGTCCTTCTTGTGGCAAGGACACGGACCCGGCCAGCCCCCCCGGAGCAGCAGGCTCACCTTGAAGGTTGTGGCTCCATACAGCTTCGTTGTGTGGACGGTTTCTGGGAGGACATTGGTAATGTTGGTGATGAATTCCTCCAGGAACTGGCAGGATTTCTCCAAGTGTGTTGTGTTAATTATAATCTGGACCAGCTGCCAAGCGAGGAAGACATATTTTGCACTTGAGTTTCTCTACAGTAAATCACCGGCAGGCCAGATGAAGCCACAGCTGACAATATAGGACCCACACGCACACACACCCCGTCATGAAGTCGTTGCCTCTGGCAGGGTACGATATCTCTTGACAAAGAATTGGGGAGTGGGGGGCAGGGGGGGTGTCTCAATTTCATAACAGGTGACATTTGCAAGCCAGCCACAAGTCTCCGGGAAAGGAATTCCCCCAGGACGGGCACTAGCTGCAGCAGGAGCCAAAAATCAACATGCTCACCGCAGACCCCAGGAAAAGGCCTCCACGCATGAAGACAGCCCGCCTGAAGCCCCCTGCCCATCAGTCACCAGCAACGGGACCCTGAGCGACAGCCTCTCCCCCCTCCCCCTCGATCAGATAAGGGTCTGGAGGAAAGACCTGCAGGCGCTTTGAGCGGCAATTAAGAGCCAATTTGGTTGTCTCAGGACTTCAGCCTTGGCTGCTGAAATACCCCCTCCTCTCCCCCCAAACGTGTTTAAAAGAAAATGTTTCAACATGGCAGGCAGATGGCCACCGGGCATGCTTGTTTAAAAATAGGGGGGAGGGCGAGAAACTGAGAAAACTCTCCCCCTCCCTTCCACGGTGGGGAAGGAGACCTTTCTTGCCCCACGAGGAAGCAGGTTTCAAGATGCATCCCATTATTCGGTCACTGAACAGACTGACCAGTAGAAGAACAGAGCAAAGGGGCAGGACCCACAGAGTCCCGGGGCCTCCTTTTAGACTCCGGGGCTCACCCTGACCGGAAACTCCTTTGCTCCCACTTGTCCCAAATCTGCAGAGGGCTTTTCATCTTGATTATTGCAGAAGCCCAGATCATCCTCTTGCACTGGTCAAAAAACAGCACATCTTTTTATCTTACTGGCCAATCGTCAACTGGGGCTGCCTTCTGCAGCAACTTAAAAAGTGTTTCTTGTTCAAATCACAGCACGTCAGAGCTATTTCCAGGAAAAGTGTCACAGGAGCATACACCCAGTCAGGTCTCCAAAACTGGACGCAACCCCTTGCATACGCATGCACACACAAGGGCCTGCGTCCAGTCTTGGAGACTTGACCAGGCGTATGTTCCTGTGACCCTGTCATGATCTGGGCTGTGCCAACAGAGGCCTACTAGGCCCATGGAGCCTGGCTAGCAGTAGGTGAGGCTAGGCCTACAACCTCCAGAAGCCCCTGAGATGTTTTGGAGCCAAAATTGACCAATAGCGAAGAGGGCTGGGGAACAAAAGGGCTGGTGCCAGAGCAGAAGCTGTTCTTCCTTCCAGAGGGCAGAGCCAGAAGGAAGGCTACTGCAGGGAAGAGACCCTCATCCTGAGGGAAGGGTGAGTAGTCCAGTGCCACTTGGAATAGTGAGCTAGGGACAGTATATATTTAAATGCGTTAGGGCATTTGATTCCTTTTCTTTTCACCCATTTACTGTTATTATTCTGCGCCTTGTTGTTTGACCTCCTATAAAATAAACCTTTTCCTTGGTTCACTCTCCCTGGTCCTCACGCCTGTTATTCGGCCTAAAGGGAGGTCTGAAGGTCTTGGGAGGGTGCTCTGGGCCTTCTCAAGGGAACCTAAATCCAGAGTGGTGGCAGCATCAGGTGACACCCCACCTGAGGAGCCGTGGCAGACCCCCTCCTCACCAAACCTGCATCCAGTTTTGGAGACTTGACCAGGCGTATGTTCCCGTGACCCCCTCCCCACCAAACCTGCATCCAGTTTTGGAGTTTGCATCCAGTCTTGGAGACTTGACCAGGCTTATGTTCCTGTGACCCCCTCCCCACCAAGCCGACGGCCAATGCCTGCTGAGGGAGGAGACACCTGGGCTCAGCTCCTGCCCCTGTTTCCACAGTGGTAGACCTGAGAGCAATTCTGCAAGGTGTGCAGAGTCTTCTCAGCCCAAATCCTGCAACTGATTGGCACACGCCCTTCTCATCCAAGAAGTACATTGCGGACTCCAGGAAGGACGGAAGAACATCTGCTGTGGCTGCCATGGGGCTTCTGTGGTCAAGGATGGGCAAAGCCCCCTCTCAGTTACGCAGTACAGGCTTAGCTGCACAAGGAAAGGCCTCAAAGGTGGATTCATACAAAGGGGGTACATGAAATTTGGAACTTGGGGGGAGAGAGATGCATGAAGCAGTGGAGAATGGGGGGGCTACTTGCAGGAAACAGGGGCTTCCGCTCAGGCGAAGAACCCCTCCTCTTTCCCAAGAAGCCCCAGCAGTGTGGGGAGGGGAGCAACAAGTCCTCTCGTTGTCCTTTCTCCTCTCTCCTCCCTCCCAGATCCAGCAGAATGTCCGAAGCCGCTTTGTGAGGAAGGAGAGCCGAGAGCAGCTTTGCGGCCGGCATGAGCCCCTTCTCTACAGACTCGCCTCTGTCAGGCCGACGTTCCTCCTCTTGATGACGTTCTGTAAACAGTGGCTCAGCGTTCGAGTCAGCAGCAGATTGGTAGATTTCCGGATCATGTCGTCCACCTCCGTAGAGCTGGAAAGCAGAGGGGCAGAAAAAGGGACGTTGCTATCAATGCTCCCTCTAAGCCGTGGAGTCTTGTGAGCAAAAAGTCTACTCTGTGAGCGACTGGCATTAAAGCTGTGAGCGAGCGATTTGGCTGCTGCACAAATTAGTTTGCTCTGGAGCCATCCCTTCCTGAGCGAAGACAGAAATGTCTGAGCCGGAGGCTAAAAAACTGTGAGTTAGCTCACACTAACTCAGCTTAGAGGGAACACTGGTTGCTATTAATACACAAAAGAAAGCGCCGCTTTGAAACCAGGCGATTGGAGCTGCAGGACGCTGGACTAGACGGACGACTAGACGGACCACTGGTCTGATCCAGCATGGCTCTTCTGGTGTTCTGTTCTTACTGAAAGAGACCATTGGAAGACAACACCGTCCCCATCAAGACCAGCTGGGGGAGAGGCACAGCTCCCTGGCAGAGAGGGCACTTCGCATGATGAAGGATCAACCCCTAGCATTTCTGTTGGGTATTACAAGTTGAAAACACTCAGTATATCTGGGGTTAAATGTTTGTTTATGTTACTCACAGGAAGTCACATGTTTCTCATGTAACCAATGTTCTTTAGCTGTAGGAAGCCCGGGGAATTTTCTCCCTGATCTAGGAATTTGTTTGGGACTAAAGTGTCCAGGTCTATTACCATTTTATGGCTTCTCTTCCCGTCTTTGTTTGGTGTTCTGAAGAAGAAGAGCAGCCATACTCTCTCCTCTCCTCTAGTTTTGTCTTTGTAGAGTAAGGATGTAGCCGATTATGCTCTGTTGTTATTTTCATCTGAGTTACCCTTTCCCATGCTAGAATTTAGTAAAAACTTTATATTTTAATCACACATGGACTCTGAGTCTGAATTATCTTACTCTGGCTCTGCTGGGCTATCTTATCTCTGCTAAATACCATTTTTCAATATCTCACTATCACCCAACGATTTCCAATTAATAGGACCAAAAGAGACAGGGATTGGGAAAGAACCCCTCTCCGCTGAACACCCTGGAGAGCTCCTGCCCCTTCAGAGAAGACAATATATTGGGCTGGATGGCTCCACGGTCTGACTTGGTCGAAGGCAACACGTGGAAACACACGAAGTCGCTTTATCTTGAATCAGACCATCGGTCCAACAAGGTCACCGTTGTCAATTCAGACTGGGAGCAGCTCTCCAGGGACTCTCCAGGCAGAGGCACTGAACCTCAGCTGCTGCCTGGTCCTTACGGCTGAAGATGCTACCGGGAACTCTATCTGGGACCTTCTGCAACTCATGCAGAGGCTCCGCCACTGAGCCACAGCTTCCTCTCCCTGCTGTTCACACATGAAGCTGCCTTCTACTGAATCAGACCCTTAAGAACAAAAGAGAAGCCAAATGTGGGATCAGGCCAAATGGCCCATCCAGTCCAACACTCTGGGTCACACAGTGGCCAAAAAGACCAGGGGCCATCAGGAGGTCCAGCAGTGGGGCCAGAACTCCAGAAGCCCTCCCAGACTGGGAGTTCCCATCTACACCTTGTGGCTAGTAGCCACTGATGGACCTCTGCTCCATGTGCTTATCCAATTCTCTCTTATAAGAACGTAAGAGAAGTCAATGTTGGATCAGGACAGTGGCCCATCCAGTCCAGCACTCTGTGTCACACAGTGGCCAGAAATACCAGGTGCCACCAGGAGGTCCAGCAGTGGGGCCAGGACACCAGAAGCCCTCCCACTGTTGCCCCCCCCCCCGCAAGCACCAAGAACACAGAGCATCCCTTGCCCCAGACTGAGAGTTCCCATCTACACCTTGTGGTTAATAGCCACTGATGGACCTCTGCTCCAGATGCTTTTCTGATTCCCTCTTGGAGCCGTCCATGCTTGTAGCCACTGCCACTTCCTGTGGCAGTGAATTCCACGTGTTAATCACTCTTTGGGTGAAGAAGTACTTCCTTTTATCCGTTCTAACCCAACTGCTCAGCAATTTCATGGAGTGCCCCCAAGTTCTCATCTTGTGACAAAGGGAGAAAAGTACTTCTTTTTCGACCTACTCTATCCCATGCATTTTATAAACCTCGATCATGTCACCCCTCAGCTGTCGTTTCTCCAAGTCAAAGAACCGAAAGTGCTTTTAACCTTTCTTCATAGGGGAAGTGTTCCGACCCTTTTATCATTCTAGTTGCCCTTTTCTCCACTTTTTCGATCGCTACAATATCCTTTTTGAGGTGTGGCAACCAGAATAAAGTAAACCAGAGCTGCACACAGTATTCCAAATGACCCCTCAGGGTCCGTCAAGGTCATTCTTGGTCACTCAGACTGGCACCGACCCTCCATGGTCTCGGGCAGAGAAAGGTCTTTCCCATCACCCACTCCCTGGCAATGTTCCCTCTAAGCTGTGGAGTCTTGTGAACCAAAATTCTACTTTGTGAGCTACTGGCATTAGAGTTGTGAGCGAGCGATTTGGCTACTGCATAAATTAGTTTGCTCTGGAGCCCTCCTTCCTGAGCTGGGACAAAAATCTGTGAGCTGGAGGCTAAACGACCGTGAGCTAGCTCACACTAACTCAGCTTGGAGGGGACATTGCTCCCTGGTCATTTTGGCTGGAGAGGCTGCCAGGGATTGAAGCCGGGACCTTCTGCGTGCCAAGCAGAGGC
The DNA here is from genome assembly GCF_001447785.1 of Gekko japonicus. NCBI lineage: Eukaryota > Metazoa > Chordata > Lepidosauria > Squamata > Gekkonidae > Gekko > Gekko japonicus. The sequence continues at coordinate 187,488 of NW_015160314.1, forward strand.
TCTTCTCCTGAGCCCCACAGCAGGCCCTCCACGAAACTCCACGGACACGACCAATGGGGTCCTGGGGTAGTCAGCAGGCCCCAGCTCCTTCCTGCAGCCAATCACAATCCCAGTCCTTGTGAGGCCGTGACAGAGGGAGCCAGGGAGCCTGACAAGCCCAGCCTGCCCCAGAAGTGCTTCACCCCGTCTTTAGCGGCTAAACACCCAGGGGGGGTCCCAAGCCGACTGCCCGAGGGAGGTCCAACGGAGCGGGGCACTGCAGACTGCCTGGAAGGAGGAAGGGGAGGAATTACCTTTTCTGCGAGCTGCAGGAAGTCTGGGCTGAGCTGCTATTTCCCCCCCCCCCCCATCACTGCCTGCAGGCATTTGAAAGGGGCATGGCCAGAGACCAGGGCTGACGGTCAAGAGCCGAAGGGCTCTTTGCAGTGAGCTGCGCCAGGGGTCACATGACCCAGACCAGACTTCAACAATTCCTGTTTCTTTCCATTTGTCTATTTAAATTATGTTTTCTAAGCTGCTTTGAGTCCCACCAGGGTAAAAAGTAGGGCAAATACACTCAAACAAATGAAACCCTCCTGAAGGAGCCATCCTCAGACCAAATGAGCTTAACCCTATACCCTAGATGGGGGCAAAGTGAACACACATGAAGCTGCCTTAGACTGGAGTGGACCCTCGGTCCATCGGAGTCGGTGTGGTCTACTCAGACTGGCAGTGGCTCTCCAGGGTCTCAGACCTTTCCCATCACTTCCTGCCTGGTCCTTTTGACTGGGGATGCCGGGGATTGAACCTGGGACCTTCGGCATGCCAAGCAGAGGCTCTTCCACTGAGCCACAGCCCCTCTCTACAGCTCTCCAGGGTCTCAGGCGGAGGTCTTTCACATCCCCTCCTGCTTGGTCCTTTTGACTGGGGATGCTGGGGATTGAACCTGGGACCTTCTGCATGCCAAGCAGAGGCTCTAACCACTGAGTCACAGCCCCTCCGCAAGTGCTCAAAGTGAGTGGAGGCTATGCAACTCCAAGCATTTTGGGACAAAGCTAGTTATCTGGATCCAGTTTCAATCCAGTTTTAGGACTGAAGCCACTTTTGGTTGCCCCGATGGATGCGCAGAGAATCACTGGGAACGTTCCACGTAAGGAGCCACAGCATCAGAGGCCAAACCTAACAGGTCAAATGCTAACAGGGGAGTTAATCGCGAGCATTTAAAGGAAAGTTTGAGATGAAAGCAGAAGACAACCACACAGACAAAGCTTCTCTGAACAAGCACACGAATAACGCTGTTGTGCAAGTTCAGTGCTGGGGTGCAGAAGTCAAGAGTATGACACATTAACCTACTTTGTGGAGGATTTTGCAGCACGCGTACGTTTCGTATACACTTCAACTCGGCTTTTTATTTGTTTTAATTATATGCGTTTGGGAGGAGGGTTGATTTTAATGGTTCTTGAAATGTGATTTTTTTCTGATATATTTTGAATTGTTGGCTGCCTTGGCAGCCCCTCGTGAGGGTGGAAAGGCAGGCGACCAGCTCTGTAGCTAAGTATATTAATAACCCATAGAGCAGCTCAGCCATCTCACATTATGCAATCGGGAGCTTCCACACCACCCTTTCCAAGGCCTTCTCACTTCTCTTCCACCATGGCATCACGTGGAGATGTGACATTCCACCATGGCATCATGTGGCATTCAAGCGGAGGCTGGACGACCATCTTTCGGGTATGTTGTAGGGCTGTCTTTTGGCTCTGCTCCTGCAGAGTGCAGGGGGTTGGACTAGATGACCTGCAAGGTCCCTTCCAGCTCTAACGTTCTGTGATTCTATGATTCTATGTCTCCAACTGAGCCTGAAAGACCCAGGCTGCCCAGAGACACCACAGCCCAGCTCGAACCCCAGTTCTCCCACACGTGTCCTCAAACCTCCTGGGCCCAGGCTCCGCACCACACTTGCTCTGGATAGCTGTGACCAATGTTCCCTCTAAGCTGAGTTAGTGTGAGCTAGCCCACAGTTTTTTAGCCTCCGGCTCACACATTTTTGTCTTGGCTCAGGAAGGATGTGGCTCCAGAGCAAACTAATTTATGCAGCAGCCAAATAGCTCACTCATAGCTTTAATGCCAGTAGCTCACAAAGTAGAATCTTTGCTCACAAGACTACACAGCTTAGAGGGAACATTGGTTGTGACCCACTCACTTTATGACTGAAAGTGCTCTGATCATTTTAAACTGCAGTGGATAGCTTAAAACTGTATTGATTATTCTTAGGTAAGCAGGCATGAGTTAAAAATCTGGAAAATAGTTACATGGTACAAACCTCCCTCTACCTGCATTATCACTGATAGAGAGGAATGGGGAAAAGTAGGATGTGGGGAGTCAAGACTTCAACATGCATCAAAGCATTGACACCAGCCCATAAAAGAATGGATAGCGACTTTACACCATCAAAAGCAAGGCCATGTGAGTAAGCTATAAGTTGTTTCCCCCTAGGCAAGTGTTAACAGAATAATCACTGATACCAACCCTTGATGCATTTTTGCTGTGATGATGAGTGAACCAGAAGCCCTTGAGGGTATCACCAACTGTTTATGTTTTAAAGGGTACAGGCCCAAACTGAAGTGTCGCAGTCCCTGACCCCCTGGCCATGGCTAAGCAACCTTATGTGGCAGGGAGAGAGTCCAAGTAGAGGCAAGAATTGTGCCCACACTGAATGGACATAAGGAGGTGTGCCAGATCAGCCGAAGAGAGCGCATGTGGCAGGAAGGAAGGAAAGGAAGTCCATCTGAGTGGCCCTTGACAAATTAGCTCCTGAACTGCCCCCCCCCAAAAAAATGTATCAAAACCAGTGTCACGTATCGGTTGGAGTTGTCAGACTAGGATCTGAGAGCTGCAGGTTCAGATCCCCACTCTACCATGGAAGGTGGTGTGAAAATCCCTCCCGAGCACAGAGCCATGCAGTGCCATACAAATGCAGCTGACTCTGTCCAGTTCAGGACAAGTGTTAGCCAAAGTCACACCTAAGCTACAGAACTTTAGGAGACCAAAATGAAGAGGAGAGACTCCTGCAGACTGGAAGAAAATGAGGGTCTGCCGGGAGTGAGGGGGGGGAGGGAAGATAATAAACCCCCTGAGCACGCTGAAGAAGCAGCTACATTTTACATGCAGCAAGGAGAAGGAAGGATACCATCTTCACTCCACAAAGCAGTTATGAGCACATGGTCCTGAGATCACCGGTGAGTGACACACCTAAATACTGAAACCAAGGTAATGGACGATTTCTAAATCCATGCAACTTCAAGAATTATACAGCTTCTTATTGCTATCTTTAAAGGTATGTAAGAGACAGGCATAGAGGTGCTTTTATCACCTTTTCTTTTATCATGCTCAGTCTGTTGTATTTGCAGATGCAGTGGCTGCTTTTTAATTTTCTTATTAAGCTTATTTTCAATTTGAATGCAGTCAGTCTGATCTCTGTAACCCACATATAAGCCCCTGTTCAGTCCATCCATACCAGAAGCTGAAAGGGCAAAGTGAAGCAACTAACCCTACTCCCCTACAGTGCTCAACTAACTGTGCTGGTCCCCTCGACACCAAATACGAAAGGAGCGAGAAATGCAAACAAGACTCTAAGCAGCAAAGCACCCGAAGCTCAACCCCTCAGGTGGAACGAACCCCTAAAAACTGGTCTGATTATGACAAAGAGAGAGAGAGACATAGGGAGTGGAGAAAGTGAAGTATGGTTGGGTTAGAGACCCAGGACAGCTGAATAACTTTCTCACTTCAGGCAGAAACAAGTGTTTTTGAGCCCCATTGGCCCACAGCCATGTTTGAATGTATTACAAGATCAGCTCTTGGGAGCCTCTGTGATGGGCAGCCAGTATAAGAAAGTACAGTGTCTAAAAGGTCCACGCCTTGAAAGTCAACATGGAGCTGGTAGAGAAAGACCCCTCGGCTGCCCAAGGGGCCTGCCAAACACATCTCTGTTGCCAGACTTTGCAGCTTGATAACTGTCAGGGGTCTCCCTGGCCCAGAAGGCCAATCCTTGACCCTCCCTCCCTACCTGCTGGGTGCCGTCTTTCCACTGCAAGGCAGACTCTTGCACAAAGGGAAAAGGGGAAGGCTCTCTTTGATCTCTCATCAGCTTGAGATGACAGGCAACTTTAGCTGAGCAGGACAGTTGACAGGCAGATGTGATGGGGAGATAATTCCAAACTGGGACAGTTCAGAAGCAGGAATACCTCGAGGGCTCCTGGTAATTCAGTCCCTGTGACCTTTTGCTCTCCAGCCTGTTTTACCCGACAAGTGGTGAGATTACAAAGCTGAAGATGACAGGGCAAACAGCAAAGAGCATTTCTGATCTCCCCGTCCGTCAGGCGTGCCCTGTGCTGCCCACCTGGCAAGGCGGGACACCCCTCCCTTTCTCCGCCCTCCCTCAGGTTGGGACTGTCTGTTGCTGGGAAGATTTGGGGGCTTCTGGATTCACCTCCACCAGGGGAAGGGGAAGGGCCACCACTGCCTACTACCAGGCCATTTTAGGATCGGCCGCAGGAACTTCGGCAGAGGCAGTCTCAGACCTGACCCCCATGAGCTTTTGACCTGGATTGGGACCCTCCATGTGTCCAGTGGGAGCCCTGCCATGCAGTAGCAAGCATCCACTTTAGGTCACCAAAAACTGGAGGCAGAAAGGATAGACATCTAAGTTTTCCACTAAAGAGCCAGAACTGGTAGGAAGGATTGAGACTGGAGAAACGGCTGCTGGGGAGAGAAATTCTCTGCCCGTTTATTCCCTACAATGGGCCGCTACCAAGGCTCCCTCTAAGCTGTGGAGCCTTGTGAGCAAAAATTCTACTTTGTCAGCTGCCGGCATTAAAGTTGGGAGGGAACGATTTGGCTTCTGCATGAATCAGTTTGCTCTGGAGCCCCATCCCTTCCTGAGCGGAGACAAAAAATGTGTGAGCCAGAGGCTAAAAACCCGTGAGCTAGCTCACACTAACTCAGCTTAGAGGGAACCCTGGCCACGACTTGTCTGAAGACAAGTGTTCTATCTGTTCGCAAGAGGCAAGAGCTGCCAGGCTCCACAAGGGGCACGCCAGCCCTCACCCTAGCACTACTCTGCACGGGGGCACCACCATGAGGGAAGCATTCCCTCGGGGCAGGAAGTCTGAACGGCCTGGGCTCTGAGAGAAAAGCCTCCACCAGGCCTCACTGCTTTTCGGGGGGTGGGGGTGGAGTGCTTCTTCCACACCTCGACAAGGCATTTGCTTGGAATCCTAATTAAGAAGAAACACCTTTCTCTGCTCTTTGCCGCAGGGTCTGCTCTCCCGAGCCCAGAGAGCCGCCTGTGACAGTGACGGCTGATGGCCCCGGACCCTTGCACCAGCCGCCCTGACCTTCGTAAAGGCTGTGACTGACAGCCTGACCCCAGTCACTGCAGGGTGCGCTGTACGTGACAGGAGGAGAAAGAAAGGCAGACAGAGAAGTCCCTGCTGGCTTAGCGGGCAAACTTCCTAATAAAAACCAATTCAAGTTGTCAAGTTGAAGGGAAGAGTCAACAGTGACTTGCAAGGAGGGACAGCCTTCAGAGGAGGCTGCAGGGGCCAGAGGAAAGATGCTCCAATGAGGACCCAGAGTGGCATTCAGGGGAATGCCCTTCGCCAGTGCAGTCAGAGAAAACTCAGGGAGGAAAAGGAAGCAACATGCGGGCCTAGAGCAAGACGCACGAAGAACCACGTGGCCTGCATTTCAGTTGGAATCGCAGGGATGGGCAGGAAAAGGAAGGGCCCATCAGAAGCAATCCTGGAAACTCTGTGAGCAGGATGAAGACCAAGGCCACTGACATGATCCCTGAAAACCAGAGATGAGACCTGGAATCTTCATTCAAAACACAGTAGCTTAAATAAGTAAGAACATAAGAACATAAGAGACACCAATGTTGGATCAGGCCAAAGGCCCATCCAGGCCAACACTCTGTGTCACACAGGCTACAAGCATGGAGGGCTTCAAAAGGGAATTAAATAAGCATATGGAGCAGAGGTCCATCAGTGGCTATTAGCCACAAGGTATAGATAGGGGCTCTGGGGCAAGTGATGCTCTGTCTTCTTGGTGCTTGGGGGGGGGACCAACAGTGGGAGGGCTTCTAGTGTCCTGGCCCCACTGCTGGACCTCCTGATGGCCCCTGGTATTTCTGGCCACCGTGTGACACAGAGTGTTGGACTGGATGGGCCTTTGGCCTGATCCAACATGGGCTTCTCTCTTATGTTCTTATGTTCTTAAAATGGGATTGTTCAGGAGGGCCAGGGTACAGCCCAGCCTTGACTCAGTCCGCGCCGGCCAAGACGCGGCCTTCCAGGGGCCTGCACTACACCTACCCAAAAAACCAGAGGAGGCGGCACCAGTGTCCCCGTGGGTGAGCCCCAGCACACCAGCCGACACCGTGACAGCCAGCCCAGAGGAAGCACAAGGCCACCACCGCAAACAGGGCCTGAAGCACCCCAACATGGCCACTGGTGACATCGCTGGCTGGTGCCCAGGAATGGGGCTTGGTGGAACAGGGGACAGCAGAAGCAGTGGGGCAGCGGGCAAGGGGTTCCAGCCAGCCCAGCAAGGACAAGTGGGAAGAGGGGGCCCTTGGGGACGCCGAGCCTCAGCAGGCCGGAGGTGGAGATGTGGGGTGGTCGCAGCCCCATCCACTGGGCAGGCACGGAAGGGAGCGGGTGAGTGGCAGGCCCCAGAGTGGGCGGAGTCTGGCCCTCCTCCTTTAGTTACCTCCAGTGGGGCAGAACCAGGAGCAGACTGGGCCCAGGACCTGGGGGGCAAGCCCGAGGGTCATACAACAGGGAAATCTGCAACCCAGGGAGGGGGGAAACTGAGCCCGCAGAGCAGTGTTCCCTCTAAGCTGAGTTAGTGTGAGCTAGCTCACAGTTGTTTAGCCTCCGGTTCACACATTTTTGTCTTCACTCAGGAAGGATGGCTTCGGAGCAGACGAATTTAGGCAGCCGCCAAATCGCCCACTCACAACTTTCATGCCAGTAGCTGATAAAGTAGAATTTTTGCTCACAAGACTCCGCAGCTTAGAGGGAGCCTTGCTGCAGAGTGAGAGAGAGAATGTGAGCCAGTCCTTAGAAGGAAGAAGCGCTGGGTGACGGAACCCCCTCCCACTCTGAGGGGGAGGCCACCTGACCCCCCAACCAGGTCAGTGGGAGGCGGGAGGACCCGGCCAGCATGGGAGGAGCCACACAGGAGAGCATTTTTTTAATCAAAGGGATCGGATTGTAGTTTTAACGCCACTGAAAGGATGGGGGGGGCACTTCTTTGCATGATTGGCTGGATGTATTATACTGCCCTTATTGCATCGCTTTCTGCTTTTTAGGGTCCACAAGAAAGGCAAACCTTAAGTGAAGTAAATAAATATACTGTTCATAATATTAATATTACTACTAACAGGCGAGGCCTGGCGTGATCTGGTCCATGGGGTCGTGAAGAGTCGGACTCGACTGTGCGACTGAACAACAACAACACTGATAACTGTCACACTACTACTATTACTAACACTACCAATAATGTGACATGAGAGGGGATGACCGGTCCAGAGTCTGTTCTGTTCCTGCCACCTCAGAGGAGACAGACTCACTGCCACACACACACACACACACTAACTCGACACTCTGCTCTCTCCCACCCATGGCCGAGATTTCATCAGTCAAGAGTCTGGTGTCTCCAAACTCTCTGCAACTGGAGGGGCAAACAACTTGCTTCTTCTATAACAAAGCTGAAAGCCAAGACTCTGTCGAGGCGAAGGAGTTGATTTGTTATTCCCACACAACACAGGGAGGGAATGTCCAAGAGCTCAAGAGCAATTTATCATCCAGACAGACACACCCCTCTACCCTCCCTGGGGTAGACAGAGAACACAAATGCCACGGCAGGAGGGTACCGAAGCCACGGGGGGGCCACACTGCCCTGCCTGCAGTTCTGCTGCACCTGGCCTCCTGGCCTTGGGGTCTTCCCTGTCTCCAGCCCTCGGGGACAGAGAGGCACACCGGGAGGGGAATTAGACGCCAGGGTTGCCCCTTTGCACCCCAGAGCCCTCCCACGCTTCAGCCCACTTCCCACTGGACACTCTCCTCTCTCTGCAGCCTGACGCTTCCTTGCTCCTTCCCCATGTTCTGCCACACAAACCATTACAAACCAGAAATGTGGAAGGCAGCTTTCTACACAGATCCCCCGCTTCAGCCCACTTCCCACTGGACACTCTCCTCTCTCTGCAGCCTGACGCTTCCTTGCTCCTTCCCCATGTTCTGCCACACAAACCATTACAAACCAGAAATGTGGAAGGCAGCTTTCTACACAGCGAGCAGCTCTGCGTAGGTTTGCTTAGCGTGTCTAGTTTCTCTCAGGCGGGGGAGGAGCCCCGACAGGCTTACATGCCACAAGCAACAG
>NW_015160314.1:197521-197650 GCF_001447785.1 Gekko japonicus
TAGATAGATAGATAAAACAAATTTATATCCAGGGGGAAAAAACCCGGCAGAGGTCGATACTATGGTTTCATCAGTACAAGAGATGGCAACGGTGTCCCAGTAACGTACCTGAGATGAAGGTCTTCAGAG
>NW_015160314.1:198026-203012 GCF_001447785.1 Gekko japonicus
GGTTGTGCAATATCTTTTGTGATATATTAAGAGACGATACGTAGATGTTTTGATATATGATTCTTTCTGTGTATTAAGGCTTATATGATAAATAATATATGGTGAATAAATTGTAAAAATATAAAACAAAAAATATATAAAAATTATTTGAGGTATTTTATAATCGTCGGTGGCACGGCATTTGCTGGGTTTTGGTGTCCCCCAGGGGGAGCAACAAGCTGAGGCTGAGGAACTCGGCTCCCTGCTCACGCTCTTGCACGAAGGTGCTTGCTGCTATATTACCCTCCGTGGGGCACAGCACTGCCCCTGCGCCCCATCAAGTGGCCTCTTCTGGCCTCTTCTGTGTCAGGCAGCCCTGTCATAGATCTGGAATGTGGAGGGGGGCACTTCCTCTTCGTTCTCAGCTCCTCCCTGTCCAGCTTCTGGCTTGACCTTGTTGATGTTCCCAGCTGCAAGTAACTCGGCTGGGAAAGTGAACGTTTTTTGAGATTGGCCTGCTTGCCGCTTGCTTCAGCCCCCGCGCGCTAACTATAGTCAGTGGCTTCAGCTCATTGGGGGGGGCGTTTGATTTCACTATAAGTCACGACACCCTTTTTCTGGTGTTGGGCCAAACACAATCAAGTATTGTCATGCTATGGAAATCTCAGGCATGTGGACCCCAGTTTCACCCTCAGCACAGCACTTAGACAGCCCTGGCTCCGTGCTTGAAGACAAACAGGCAGATCATGAGAGGGAGGGCAGGAAGGGTTGCCTCAGTGCTTAGTTCTCATGGCCCTTTCTTAGTAGCAAAGCTTCTCTTGGCTCATCCTCCACCTCCCACTACTAAAATAATCCCAATTTGGTGGGCCACCTACTTGTGAGTTCACAGAGGAACAAGAGGAAAGACACGGATCTGCGCACAGAGGCATCGTTCTTTCCCCAGTGAGAGGGGAATCTAGTACAGATTTAGCATGGCTTTAAAAAAAGAGAGAAAAGAATGCCCCTTTCTAGGGAGCCAAGGGGCCTAGCGCTCTTCCTCTACCTACCTACAGACCCTCTCCACCCCCCCCTCCAGCCTCACTCGCATTCACCAGCTTGCCAAACTTCTTTCCCCCCTAGTCTACCAATGCTGGAGGCTTGAGCAGCCATAATAGAAGCACCTTTCAGGGGGCCAGGACTGAACAGCTCAGAAGTTTCACTTTCCCTAGGGAGTTTCGCCTGTCTCCCTCTATCGGTGTCTTTTTTACCAGCAGGTGACGACTTTTCTGTTTCCTCTCTCACACCCCCAGTAGTGGTGAGCAGCCCTCCTCCCAGGTCCTGGTGTTGTTTACTTATGTGTCTTTTAATGAATTATTTTATACATCTAACTGTACTTTTAATGGCTTAAACGTTTTAGTGTTTTTATTTCCGCTGCCTCGTGGACCCTGATCAGGCGGAAAGGCGGCATAAAAATGTTTTAATTAAATGGACCATCTTACAACTATTGCCATCTGCACTTTGCTATTGTACTCAATCTGCACTTTATATGTTATTGTTGAATTTTATCTGTGTTTTATTGTAATTTGAACTCATTGTACGCCGCCTTGAGCCTGCTTGTCAGGCAAGGCGGGATATAAATCAAAATAAATAAATAAATAAAGGCCTTTCTGTAACCCGACTCACTGCAGAAGGAAGAGGGGGGCCCACGACACAGGGAAGCCAGCAAGCTAGCAAGCAGTCTGCCGGGTCTACTAGCCCCCTCCCCTCCAGGCCCACCCACAGTTCCAGGCCTGTTGCATCTGGCCCTTACATACGAGAAGGCCACGCAGCCCACTCCACGGGTGGATGACCACTGCTGTGCCACGGCAATCCGTGAGGGCACCGGGCCACTTGGAGATGCCACCACAGCCCGGGACGCAGCTTCATGGGGAGGCCCTTCAGAGGCATCAGGTGACCCAGCCCCTGCCACCTGGGCCACGTTTAAGCCACGAGGAGGCATAAGACTTAGCCACGTGCGACGCCCAAGCTCTAGACAGCACCTCGGCCTCGTGAGGACCAGTGACGGAAGCAGCCTCACCTGAAGACTCCTGCCCACTTCTTCAGCAGCGTCTCGCTGTACTGATCCCGGATTTCCAGCAGCAAGGCTGCCGGCGGGCATGTGTGGCTTCATGAAGGCCCCTGCGGCAGCTTCATCACTGGGTGGGAGATCTTGCTGGTAATCCCTCACTGAGAAAAGCATCAGAAGAACCCCAGAATGATAAGAAGGGGGAGAGGCCTGCACGTCAGGGGAACACACCCAGCAATGGGAATCATCGACCCACGATGCTTCTACCCCGGTAGAAAGGAGCCAGAGCCCAGGAGCACCCAAAAGACTCACAAAACACGTGGCAGGGCTTGAGCTCTCGTGAGCCACCGCTCACTTCTTCTGAAGAAGAAGGTGGTACCTGAAGAAGGGACTGCAGAGTGACTCGCGGAAGCTCCTCCCCTGCCACAAACCTTGCTAGCCTTGAAGGTGCTCCTGGACTCTGGCTCTTTCCTCCCACTACAGACGGACTGACACAGCCGCCCACCTCGATGATGCTTCTATCCCGGCCTTCGTCTTAGATGCTCAGGACTGGCATCCGTGACTCCCCCTTCTCCCATTCTATTCTCACACTATGCTGTGGGGTCGGGTCAGGGTGTGAGAGACTGCGCCTTGCCCGAGAACACCAAGCAAGCTCTGGGGCAGAGACGGGATTGGAACCCTGGTCTCCTGGAGCCTCACGCCACACTCTCCCCCCACGAGGCATCACGCGGGATTCCTTGGTGTCCCTCAAGCAGTGGGGGCCTCTCTGGGCCCCATCTCAGGAAGAAGGCGGGGGGGCGGGGGCTGCCAAGGGAAAGGACGAGAGGAGTCCAAGAAGAAGAAGAGGAGATTGGATTTATACCCCTTGCCCTTCACTACCCAAGGGAGTCTCAGAGCGGCCTACAATCTCCTCTCCCTTCCCCTCCCCACAACAGACACCCTGTGAATCAGGTGGGGCTGAGAGAGCTCTGACAGAAACAGCTCTTTTTCAAGAACAGCTCTTATCAGAACTCCGGCTTGCCCAAGGTCACCCAGCAAGTGCGAGTGGAGGAGTGGGGAATCAAACCCGGTTCTCCCAGACTAGAGTCCGCGCACTTAACCACGACACCAAACTGGCTCCTTCCAAGCCTGGGAGGAAGGGCGGGCGAGACGGGGTTCAGAGGTCGGCCCAGGAAGGGGGGGGTGTCTCCGCGAAGCGCAAGGGCCCACCTGCAGCGTATCGGCAAAGAGCACAATGAGGTTCTTCAGGTCCAAGACCAGGTTGGGGTCGGAGCAGTAGGACTGAAAGAGAAAAGGGGCCACTCGTTTGCTCGTTCCTGTTTCCGCCTTGCCCTCGACCGAGCAGGGGCAGAGTTAGCACTGGATACACTTTGCTGCCCTGCAGTGCCCTAAAGGCCCAGGCAATACGGAACTCCCAGCTTCACCCAGGGAGCCCCAACATGGCACCGGCCAACACCTTCCCCAGTGCCCACCACGTGTGGTCAGAGAGTGGGTGGGGCCAGGTCAGGCACTCGCCACACAAGGCTTCTGACTGGCCACCGGGGGTCTGGCCGGCTGAGCAGGCTGAAATAACGTTTCCACAGCAGCAGCAGCAGCAGCAGCCACCAGAGTGTGGGTTTAATTCTGTCTCGTTCCTCTTTCCTGGGGTATCTGTTACAACCACCCCCCTTTCCCCCTGCCCCAGGGCTTCCTTTGCTCGTGTGGCTCCACTTCCTGCAGCTCCACCTCCCGTGGCAGCCATCTTGTGGCTCCGCCCCCCCCCCACGTGTTGGAATGTCAAAAGTGAACCTGACAAGTACATGAGGATCAGCTAGAAGAGATGCAGTGTGAACCTGACAAGTACATGAGAATCAGCTAGAAGAGATGCAGTGTGAAGGAGGAGGAGGAGGAGGAGGTGGAGACTGGATTTATGCCCTGCCCTTCACTCAGAGCGGCTGACAATCTCCTTTCCCTTCCCCTCCCCACAAAAGACACACCGTAAGGTAGGCGGGGCTGAGACCTTCGACAGAAACTGCCCTTGAGAGAACAGCCCTGAGAGAACTTGTGACCGACCCAAGGTCACCCAGCTGCCTGCATGTGGAGGAGTGGGGAATCAGTGCTCATCTCCTCACCACTAGGAGAAAAACGGAGCTCAAGACATGCCCAAGCACCAGCTGCGAGGAATCGCCACTTAGCACGAGAGACATTGTTTGGATTGGACACTTGTCAGAAGCCCACACATCAGTGCATGGCCTGTGTGGCCACTCGCAGCCATACCTGCAGCATCCTCCCGGGAACGATCCCAGGAGTGGCGGCGGGTAATGGGGAAAGACCACGAGGCTGACGGGACGGAGGAAGCCAAGAGGCCTCCCTCCCCGGGCCAGAGTGCTGTGAAGCCGGGGCGCTCAAGCGCTGCTCTCGGGGTCAGCTGCTCGGGGTCCGGGGTCCCCGCCAGCCGGCCAGCCCACGTGCCACTCACCGAATGAGTCCGCAAGGCAGCGATGGTCTTGGAGAGGGCCATGTCCCACAACTCCTCCAGGTAGGCTCTGTCCACCAGGCCCGGCGTCGTATGCAGGACGTGGTCTTCGACGACAAAGAAGCTGCAGAAGAGACAACGAGGAGGGTGGCATGGAGCACGGATCACCTGGCCACGGAGGAGACTTGGCACATCCCCGTTTACAGTTTACAGCCTCGCAAACGTCATGGGGGAATGGCGTTGAGAGCCTTCATCCAGAGCTCATGCTTCAAGGCTTAGCCACCATCTTTAGTAGGGGGGGAAGGGCTTGTTGGCACTCCAGAGGAACTGCCTGGCTGCTGCGTGAAACGGGATGCTGGACGAGAGGGACCCTCACTGGTCTGACCCAGCAGGGCTCTCCTGAGGTTCTTCTCAGGGGAAGGCCTCGGCCTCTCTGCCCTGTTGTTGGTCCTCCAGAGGAACTGCTTGGCCCCTGTGTGAGACGGGAGGCTGGACTAGATGGACCCTC
>NW_015160314.1:203582-206598 GCF_001447785.1 Gekko japonicus
GGGGCGGGTAGTGGGGAAAGACCACGAGGCTGACGGGACGGAGGCAGCCAAGAGGCCTCCCTCCCCGGGCCAGAGTGCTGTGCAGCCAGGGCCGGGGCGCTCAAGCGCTGCTCTCGGGGTCAGCTACTCGGGGTCCGGGGTCTCTGCCCAAAGGCCGGCCGGCCTGACAGCCACTCACCGAATGAGTCCGCAGGGCAGCGATGGTCTTGGAGAGGGCCATGTCCCACAACTCCTCCAGGTAGGCTCTGTCCACCAGGCCCGGCGTCGTATGCAGGACGTGGTCTTCGACGACAAAGAAGCTGCAGAAGAGACAACGAGGAGGGTGGCATGGAGCATGGATCACCTGGCCACGGAGGAGACTCGGCACATCCCTGTTTACAGTGAACGCCTGGCCAACGTCATGGGGGAATGGCGTCGAGAGCCTCCATCCAGAGCTCGTGCTTCAAGGCACAGCGGGAGCTCCTGTGCCAACAGGCTTAGCCACCATCTTTAGTAGGGGGGCAGGGGGGGTAGCCCCACACATCCATCACTACCACAGTGGTTGGGGAAGCCACGGTGAGGAGGAGCCTTCGTGCGGGCACATCAGCCCTGCGGCCTCAAGAGGAGGGGCTGCAAAAGGCTCCTGGCCTCAGGAAGAGGCTTCTCTGTGCCCCCCCCCCCCAGCATGGGGCCTGTTGGCTAAAATCACCCCTGGTTCAGATCTGCAGAGACAGGGACAACTTCCAACCTAGATGCCAGGTGGGGCCTGGAGATCTCCCGGAATCACAACGGCTCCCCAGGCAGCAGAGATCTGTTCCCCTGAGGGAAACGGCTGCTCTGGAGGGTGGACGCGACGGCATCACGTCCCTTCCAAACACCCTCCCCGGGCTCCGCCCTCAAATCTCCAGGAACTGCCCCAGCTGGGGCGGGCAACCCTGCCTCTCGCCAACGCCGGGCCTCTCAAGCAGACTCAAGGGCCTGGCCGGTTTGCCTGGAGGACCCGGAACGCCTTGTCCTCCGGGCCTCTCCACCCCCCCCCCCCAAAAAAATAAGTCTTGTTCAGCTGCAAGAGACTCGCAGACAGGACAGCGGAGTTGGGGAATGGGTCCCAGAGGAAGTTTTTTACCCTCCCCGTGGTCAGCAACCTTTGAGGCTGCGGGATTCACCACCAGAGGGTGTAGCGATGGCCACGCATAGGCACAGACAGCTTTAAAACAGGATCAGACAAATTCACGGAGGAGAGAGAGGTCCATCAGCAACTACTAGCCAACCATGGCTACAGGGAACCTTCACATTCAGGGGCAGTTAGCCTCTGGATCCCAGAGCCAGGAGGCCACATCAGGGAAGGCCTCGACCTCTATGCCTTGCTTGTTGGCCCTCCAGAGGAACTGCCTGGCTGCTGCGTGAGACGGGATGCTGGACAAGAGGGACCCTCCCTGGTCTGACCCAGCAGGGCTCTTCTGGTGTCCTTATCAGGGGAAGGCCTCGGCCTCTCTGCCCTGTTCGTTTGGCCCTCCAGAGAGACTGGCTGGCCCCTGTGTGAGACGGGAGGCTGGACTAGGTGGACCCTACCTGGTCTGACCCAGCAGGGCTCTTCTGAGGTTCTTCTCAGGGGAAGGCCTCGGCCTCTCTGCCCTGTTGCTGGCCCTCCAGAGGAACTGGCTGGCCCCTGCGTGAGACGGGAGGCTGGACTGGAGGGACCCTCCCTGGTCTGACCCAGCAGGGCTCTTCTGGTGTTCTTATCAGGGGAAGGCCTCGGCCTCTCTGTCCTGTTGTTGGCCCTCCAGAGGAACTGCCTGGCCCGTGTGAGACGGGAGGCTGGACTATGTGGACCTTCACTGGTCTGATCCAGCAGGGCTCTTCTGGTGTTCTTATCAGGGGAAGGCCTCGGCCTCTCTGCCCTGTTGTTGGCCCTCCAGGGGAACTGGTTGGCCACTGTGTGAGGCAGGATGCTGGACTGGATGGACCCTCCCTGGTCTGCACCAGCAGGGCTCTTCTTATCTTCTTTACACAAGAAGTGATTAAAATGTGGAACTCACTACCAGAAGATGAGCTGAGTTTCTACTCAGGTCATGGGAGTTTTGGCGTTCCCTCCTGCCAGGGCCTCACTCACTCATATGGCTCTACTGAATCTCAGCCAGGATCTCCTCTAAAACCGTCATGGAAAGCAGAGGCCTGGGCTCCCCGCTCCCCCCCCCGCCAGCACCACCCTGCAAAGCACCCGGGGTCCTAGTGCAGGCCCCAGACGCCAGCACTCGGCCTCTTGCCTCCCCCGGGAGCCCCGCCTCCAAGACCAACAAGTCAGACTGGTGCACTGAAGCCCTCTCAGAAACTAGCTGGGTTGCCAGCTACGGGTTGGGAAATTCCTGGCGATTTGGGGGGGCAGCCTAAGGAGGGAAGGGTTGGGGGACGGGAGGGGCCTCAGGAGGGTCCAAGGCCACAGAGACCACCCTCCAGAACAGCCATTTTCTCCAGGGGGACTGAGCTCTATGGTCTGGAGATCGACTGTAACAGGCGTGGGATCTCCAGGCGCCACCTGGAGGTTGGCCACCCTAGAAACAGGCCCTCCTCCTGCAACTCCTCCCAACCTCGTCAAGAGAAGAATCCGCCTCCTCTTTTGGAAAGGGACATCCCGGGCCCCATCCACAGTCAGGAGACGAAGCCAAAAAAGGTTACTTACCCCACAATCTGGTTGAAATACTTCCGATAGCCGTCCAGCGTTTCGTGCTGGGAAAGAGAAGGGAGGAGCAGAAGATGACCAAGCGGGAAAGAGACCCGGCCAAGGTGGAGCCTCCAGTGGAGCCCCAGATGCTTCCCCCGCCCTTGCCCCGCACGCAAAAGCCCTACCATGTTGGAGGGGGGCTGCAGCACCAGCCGGGCCTGCTTCCGCCTCTGCTTCCGGTAGTAATTCTCAAAGGTCTCTCGGGCCCCCTGCAAAGAGGAGACACGGCCAAGCTCTGGTCATACACTGCTCATCCCAAAGCCAGAGCCCCAGGCCATGACTGAAATCAGCCGGGTCACCACTCTAAACATGAGC
>NW_015160315.1:0-4243 GCF_001447785.1 Gekko japonicus
TAACGATTGTTTTTAACTCGTTTATTCCTTATTGTTGTACACAACCCTGAGCCCTTCTGGGGAGGGCGGTAGATAAATAATTACGAATACGAGGAAGCGGTTTATGTACCCCAACAACTGTGCAGGAGGGGGTCTTAGCACGGGGGTCTCCACAGCAAATTGCCGCATGGGGGTAGGGGAAGGGAGCAGGGTCATAGAAGAAGAAGAAGAAGAGATTGGATTTATACTCTGCCCTTCACTTGGAGTCTCAGAGCGGCTTACAGACTCCTCTCCCTTCCCCTCCCCACAACAGACACCCTTGTGAGGCAGGCGGGGCTGAGAGAGCTCTTGACAGAAACGGCTCTTTTTCAAGGACAGCTCTGGCAGAACTGTGGCTTGCCCAAGTTCAGCCAGCAGGTGCAAGTGGAGGAGCGAGGAATCAAACCCGGCTTGGCCAGATTAGAGTCCAGAAACTTTACCACAACACCAGACTGGCTCTCAGTAGCAATTGTGGTTCGTATAGGGGGAGCAGGGGGGCTGGCCTGGCCCCGATTGGGATGTCGCCCTCTCACTTTCACGTTTGCCTTTATACAGAGGCGTCAAACTCATTTGTTACAAGGGCCGGACCTCCTATCTGTGTCACTTTGTCGGGGTGGCCCCGCGTGTTCCGTTAAATGTCATGCCGGGTCCTGGAGACGTAAACTCAAAGTCCCTCTGGATTCACCAGAAAGGTTGAGAGGTGGGACCCTCCAGCAGGGAGCCCCTCTCCTCTTTCCCGATCCCCTCCCCTCTTGCGGAAATGTCCCCATCACTTAACTCCCTCTTTCCTGTGTTCTGGGCCTCCTTCCGTCTGTGTCCCCCCAAATTCCTTTTCTCTTTTCTTCCTTTGCAACTGCAGTCGGTCTCTCCTCCCCCCTTCACCCCGCTCTGTTTGTCCAGTTAGGTGGATGTGATAACGGGGACTCCTAAAAGCAAGAAATAAATCCTCCATAGGGTGTTTCCCCCCCTTTATCTCCTTATTCCCCCCCCCCCCCCCCCAATCTTCGGAGAAATCAGGAGCCCACTTCCTAAGTGGTTCTAACGCTTCAGGCACACAGAGCGGAGCAAGAGAGCGGCTTAGGAGTCGTACATAATTATTTTCGTATAGCATTGAAGTATTATTTGAAATCCATATTCCTAAATATTTTGCTATCTGCACTACCTCCATTTTTGAAATCTCTTTTATTTTTTGTATTATTTTTTGTGGGCCGTTTTTAGTTATGATTTTAGTTTTCTGAAAATTGATTTTAACTCCAGCTAGGTTACCAAATTCCTGAATATCTTCTATTAGATAGGATAACGAGTGCTCCGGTTCTTCTAGTATGAAGATCAAGTCATCTGCGAAGGCCTGTAATTTAAACACTTCACCTTTGACTCTCAGACCTTTTATCAATTCATTATTTCTTATTTTTTCAGCTAGCGATTCTATAGTAAATGGGGATAGTGGACACCCCTGTCTTGTGCCTTTCTGAATTGGAATGTTTTGAGTAGTTTCTCCATTGAATAAAATTTTGGCACTTTGCTCACTATATATAGCTTTTACCATTTTATAGAAGTTGCTCCCGCATCCCCAAGCTGTCAGTTTTTGCAGCATATAAACCCAGTTGATATTATCAAACGCCTTCTCTGTGTCTAACAGGATTAACATCATTTGTTTCCCCGGGTGTAGTTCATAATACTCTAAAACATTAATTATAGTTCTAATATTGTTTTGAATCCTTCTTTTAGGTAGAAATCCTGACTGATCTTTATGTATTATCTGTATTAGTACCTTTTTCAATCTATTACCCAGTATTTTTGCAAATAATTTATAATCTGTGTTTAGTAGTGAAATCGGTCTGTAATTCTTTATTTCCTCCTCGTCAGAGTTAGGTTTATGGATCAGTGTTATAACAGCTTCATTCCAGGAAGGAGGTAGTTTATTTGATTTAGGAATGTTTTGTAATAAATCTTTAAAGGGGTTCAGTATCTGATCTTCGAATATTTGGTAGAACTCCATGGGAATCCCATCTGGGCCTGGGGATTTTCTTTTTCCCTCATTTTTTATTTCCTCTGTTATTTCGCAAATTGTAATTGGGTCATTTAATATGGCTAACTGTTCTTTATTGAACTTTCCCTTTTCCCATTTTCTCTGATAGTCTTGTACCTCTTATTAAAGAGAGAAGCTTGAAGGGGAAATTAAAATGCATGATCGCTGAGCTTGAGTTCATTCAAAGATTCAGAACAATGGACCCCCCTCCCCTCCCAGGGCAGAACAGGGACATAGGATTCTTATCTCACAGGTGCTAATTTTCTAAGCAGTTCTCCTCTGTTCTAATCCAGCTAATTGCAATGTGCTTGCTACCTCTGTATTCCTGAGTTCCTTTTTTGAAGCACCCCTCCCACCCTCTGGCGGGGATATAAACACTGAGAGATCGCCATTCTGATTCAAATATGACAAAACGATGCCTTGAGTCGGAAAGCTTTTACCTGAAAAACCTTGTTAGTCTTCAGGTGCTCCTGGGCTCAACATTAGATGTTTGTAGAAAGTGTCATATCCTCACACCAGGTATCCCTTTCTTTCTGCAGGAGTTATGTGGTGGTCAGCGAATGGAGCAGAAGAACCCCGACTGATGGGAAAAGAGGATGCATATTCAGATGTGATAGAGAAGTCTGGATATTTGAATGCACCAAGGAAGGAGAAGGGAAAACACCCACCTAAAGGGAGGAACAATTCTGGTCTTTTGCAAGGGGGTTACTCTCTACGGCAAAATACACGTCAAGGAGCCAACAGGGATGAGCGCACTGCAAGGAAGAAAAGTTTCACTGACATATCAGTTATTAATATTCACCAAAGGATGCGTAACAGAAAGAAAATATATAAATGCCGGGAATGTAGAAAAAGTTTCAGGCAGAGAGCGCACCTTACTTTCCATCGAAAAATTCACACAGGGGAGACACCATACAAATGCCTGGAGTGTGGGGAAAGGTTCAGTCAGAGTGGCTCTCTTACTTCCCATCGAAGAATTCACACAGGGGAGAAACCATACAAATGCCTTAATTGTGGGAAAAGCTTCACTCGGGGTAACACTCTCATCTCCCATCAAAGTATTCATGCAGGGGAGAGCTTATATAAATGCTTGGAATGTGAAAAAAGTTTTAGAAGAAAAGATGGTCTCATCGCCCATCGAAGAATTCACACAGGGGAGAAACCATACAAATGCCTGGAGTGTGGAAAAAGCTTCAGTCAGCATAGCGGTCTTACTACCCATCAAAGGATTCACACAGGGGAGAAACCATACAAATGCCTGGAGTGTGTAAAAAGCTTCAGTCAGCATAGCGGTCTTACTACCCATCAAAGGATTCACACAGGGGAGAAACCATACAAATGCCTGGAGTGTGGGAAAAGCTTCAGTCAGCATAGCGGTCTTACTACCCATCAAAGGATTCACACAGGGGAGAAACCATACAAATGCCTGGAGTGTGGGAAAAGCTTCAGTCAGCATAGCGGTCTTACTACCCATCAAAGGATTCACACAGGGGAGAAACCATACAAATGCCTGGAGTGTGGGAAAAGCTTCAGTCAGCATAGCGGTCTTACTACCCATCAAAGGATTCACACAGGGGAGAAACCATACAAATGCCTGGAGTGTGGGAAAAGCTTCAGTCAGCATAGCGGTCTTACTACCCATCAAAGGATTCACACAGGGGAGAAACCATACAAATGCCTGGAGTGTGGGAAAAGCTTCAGTCAGCATAGCGGTCTTACTACCCATCAAAGGATTCACACAGGGGAGAAACCATACAAATGCCTGGAATGTGGGAAAAGCTTCAGTTGGAGTAACAATCTTATCTCCCATCAAAGAACTCACACGAGATAACCATATAAATGCCTGGAGTGTGGAAAAAGTTTTGGAAGAAAAGATACTCTCAGGTCCCATCAAAGAATTCACACTGGGGAGAAACTTTAGAAATGCTTGGAGTATGGGAAAAGCTTTGGTTACAGTAGCAGTCTTGCTGTCCATCAAAGAATTCACACAGGGGAGAAACCATACAAATGCCTGGAGTGTGGGAAAAGCTTCAGTCAGCATAGCGGTCTTACTACCCATCAAAGGATTCACACAGGGGAGAAACCATACAAATGTCTGGAGTGTGAGAAAAGCTTCCGTCACAGTGGACACCTTGATTCCCATCAAAGAATTCACACAGGGGAGAAACCATACAAATGCCTGGAGTGTGGGAAAAG
>NW_015160315.1:5361-8746 GCF_001447785.1 Gekko japonicus
AAAAAACGCTTATATATTTCGAGTCCAGATAATCTGACTTAGTAAGGTTCAACACAAAACTCAATTGTAAAGTTAAAGGCAAACTTCAGAGAGAATCAGCATCTCATTTTTTATATCTTCTTTCCCTCAATCGGTATCCTTGCTTAGGGGCCGCTGCCCCAAGTTCCGAGTCCTAGCCTTCTTCAGTACGTGATTCGTCACCAGTTCCTTTATCCTCATCGTCTTCTCCCGCTGGTCCCAGTTGTTGTCGTAAGAACTCTCGTGCTTTCATAATGGAGTCAATTTTTTCCTCCTTGTCTTTATATTTGAAGAGTAATTATTCAGGTAAAATACATTTGTAAGAGATGTTATTCTTTTGTAAAAACAACTCCAAGTCTCTGTATTTATTCCTCTTTTTCCTTATTTCAAAGGGCTCTTTAGCTTGGAGGGGGGGGAATTTCAGTAGACTTGGGAGATTCTCTTAGCGGGGGCCCTATGTCAGGATGGTGGGGAGAATGGAATTGTGGTATTCTGTACCAGCTGGAGTTTCTGACGTTAAGGGCAGACCCATGTGGAATGTATTACAGTAGTCCAGCCACATGGTTGTTATGGGATGGATCCACATGGCAACATCAGGAGGTCAAGGTAAGGAGGAGCCATCCTGCATTCATGAAAGCACGGTAAAATACAGATAAGCAGGGTGAGATATCGTGGAAGTGTCCAGTGCCAGAGCCCTATGCGGGCCTTTTGTTCTGGGCGACACGCCAGGACGGAGTTCCGGAACCTCTTTGTGGAAACGAAATTCTCCAAAAATGTCTCAAAGTTCACGAGGGGCACCAGGAGAGCATGACATGACGTGTGGCATCACAAAAAAATTAACATGTTAATGATAAGATTTAAACGAGGGGATGCCCGGTAGCAGCTGCGGAAGAGCAGGGAAGCCGCACCTCTTTTTCCGGGGTGGAGGGGAACGCCCCGTTCCTACGAAAGGCCGGGGATTTTACTGGTTGCTTGGAAGAGGCCACAGTCCCAGGAACACTTGTATTTTTGCTCATGCCTGTGACCCCGGGCCAGTTTCAACACAAAAATGACCGGGGGCAAGGGGGCAGGAGGACCCTCAGGGCCAGAAAAGAAAAAGCCGAGTCCGTCCATCTGTTGAAATGATCAGCAAGGGAGCTTATGTGGGGAAGTCAAGGGCCTTTGGCTGTCTCTTAGCTTCAGGCATCCAGTAGAAACCGGTCGGTTGGGTGTAAGTTTTGTGCCCCCTAACCAGATTTAAAACCAGTGTTGGGTAGATTAAAGCTAGCTTTATTGCTTTGTTCATTATTCTATCTCACCTTTCAATAAACTTCATAAATATATATCTTTTTAATAACAAGGATTTGGTCCTTTGTGCACATTGGCCCTGGGCACCCACGGGGTCAGGCTGGTGACTCCGTGACACCCGCCATTTAACCCCTGGGACAATTTCCCCGATGCAAGAAAAGGAGAGCATGTGTGGGGACGGGGGAGCTGGCCCCACACTGTGCCTCCACCGGCTCCTGTGCACGGAGGAAGAGTCCAGGCTCCCGGTCCCTCACTGCGTGGAGGTAGGGTTGTCAGCCTCCAGGTGGGGCCTGGTGATCTCCCGCGTTTACAACCGATCTCCCGCTGACAGAGATCAGCTCCCCTGGAGAAAATGGCTGCTTTGAAGGGGGGACTCGATGTGGCACTGTACCCTGCTGAGGCCCCTCCCCTCCCCAAACCCCGCCCTCTCCTGGATCCAAAAGAACCTCCTCAGGAAAGCTCCATTAGCACGTTCACAGCCTGGGGGACTCCTACAAGATAATGACTCAGCCCTACCCCACCTTCCTGAGTAGATATAAACTACCTGCCTACGGTTCTTCTTCCCACCTTGACACAGAGAGAACTCCACCTTTCTGTGTTATACCTCTGAGGATGCCAGTCACAGCTACTGGCGAAAGGTCAGAACCTCCAGTGCCAAGACCACGGCCAGACAACCCGGAAAATCTACAGCAGCCAATGAACTCCGGCCGTGAAAGCCTTCCACAATATATGTTTATTTCTATCCCTGTGTTGGTGGTATGCCATGAGCACAGAGTGTATTTGTATTTGTGGTGGGTTGTGGACCAGCAACTCCTTATCGACGTATTTGCACTTTTAAACGTTTACTTAATACATCTTATACTCCGACATTTCAAGTGCATTTAATCTCGGATGGCCTTCCCCCGGCGGTTTTCTGCAATAGCCCGGCAGCTGCAGTCCACCCCCCACCCACCCCCACTTTCCTTTTTCCTATTGCGAAACGAGCCCGGCCTCGAAGGGTTAAAGAGCGCGAGAGAGCTCCGCAGCCTGAGCGCGGCGCCTGGTGGGAGGGGCTTGCGGGGAGGGGAGGGGCGGGGCCATCTCGTTCCCCGCCCCTTGCCAAGAATGAACTCCGGCCGTGAAAGCCTTCCACAATATATGTTTATTTCTATCCCTGTGTTGGTGGTATGCCATGAGCACAGAGTGTATTTGTATTTGTGGTGGGTTGTGGACCAGCAACTCCTTATCGACGTATTTGCACTTTTAAACGTTTACTTAATACATCTTATACTCCGACATTTCAAGTGCATTTAATCTCGGATGGCCTTCCCCCGGCGGTTTTCTGCAATAGCCCGGCAGCTGCAGTCCACCCCCCACCCACCCCCACTTTCCTTTTTCCTATTGCGAAACGAGCCCGGCCTCGAAGGGTTAAAGAGCGCGAGAGAGCTCCGCAGCCTGAGCGCGGCGCCTGGTGGGAGGGGCCTGCTGGGGAGGGGCGGGGCCATCTCGTTCCCCGCCCCTTGCCAAGAGGCGCGGGCTTCGGCTTCGGCTTGGAGGGCTCGAACTCGGGTGAGCGCCAAGAGGTTTTTTTTTGGGGGGGGGGGAATAAGGGTCTGGGGGCCGCAATGCAAGACCCAAAGCAGAGTGCAAGGAGGGGAGGTGTAGCAGGGGGTGAAGGAGAGAGCGCCCGCCCCGCCCCGCCCCCCAGTTTCTTCCTTGCCTCCCTTTGGTGCCCCCTCCTCTCCCCCGTGCTTCTGCCCCCACGGAGAGAGCTCAGCTGCTTGTCCCCTTTGTGCAGAGAGCCACGTGGTCCTTGCAGGGGACCTGAGCGCAGGATCCTTTCGGGAGGAGTTGAAGGAGGAGGAGGGGCGGCTGGGGGTCAGGTTTTGGGGGCGAGGGACCCACTTGGCCCTCGGAAGACCCCCCACGAAACAGAATCTGAGGGGTGCAAAGGAAATCTCCCTCCCTCCTCAGCAGCAAGGCTGTGCCCCTTCTTGTCCTGGGGGGGAAAGGGAAGCAGGCGGGTGGGCTCCCTCTTCCCCACGGGTGAGTTGCTCCGGGGGACGCCTTTTCCCTGCTTCCGCCCAGCCCCCTGCAGCCC
>NW_015160315.1:9526-10289 GCF_001447785.1 Gekko japonicus
AGATCCTTCCTTCTCCTCCTTGCAGGCCGGGGTGTCCTTCGAGGAGGTGGCCGTGGACTTCACCCGGGGGGAGTGGGCCCTGCTGCGCCCGGCCCAGAGAGCGCTCTACAAGGAGGTCATGCTGGAGAATTATGGGAACGTGGCCTCTCTGGGTGAGGAGGAGCCTTTTCTCGTTCTTGACGTGAGGAGTGACTATAAGGAAGCCGTGAAGGAGGAAGAACGTGTTCGGGCTGTCTGCCCTGGTCCCCATGGCTGGTCTCTGCCTCCCTCCCTCCGCGATCCTCCCTCTGAGGGCGGGGAGGGTCCTGTGCTCTCCTCGCAGAGAGGGGGAGCCCCCGCCTGGCAGTCCTGGGCCTGAGCCACATGAGAGGGCACCACAAGAGGTGCCGGGGGGAGGCCTGGTCTGGAGACGGTGGTGGTGGGTGGTCTAAGCAGGGGGCTTCCCTGCAGTCTGGGCCTGGCCTTCCACGGGCTGAGAAGTGGCTGTGGAAGGAACTCTGCTGCCTTTTCTTGTCCTTTGAGTTCTCAGCTGCCCTTTCCATCTCAGCTTGGCAAGGAGCAGGCACAAAACTGCCATTGTTATGCCAGCACCCCTCTAGCTCTCTAGGGCCTCAGTCTACCCCACAAGATAGAAAAGGGGTTAGCTTAAATCCCCCCCCCCCCATCCACCCACACACCTTGCTTCCATTCCCAGAGAAGAGGTGCCCAAAGGCCCAAGAGGAAGAAGAACCTTGATCAGATTTGGAAGAAATCTTCAAGATTC